>NW_008684922.1:23206-25706 GCF_000695815.1 Acanthisitta chloris | reverse complement strand
AATGCTGCAGGGCACGACCTGTGCAAAGCCTCTCACTAGCAAACCTGTATAAAGCCACTGTTCCTGGGGTATTAGGAAGAGATTAGGGAGAAATTCCTCCCTGTGAGGGTGCTGAGGCACTGGCACAGGTTGCCCAGAGCAGCTTGTGGCTGCTCCATCCCTGGGAGGAGGTTGGATGGGGCTTGGAGCAACCTGGGCTGGTGGAAGGTGACCCTGCCCAGGGCAGGGGGTGGCATTAAATGGTCTTTAAGATCTCTCCCAACCCAAACAATTCCATGATCCTGTGAATCTATGATATTTTTACAGTGGTATTTTCACAGGTATGACTGGGGTATGTGAGCACTGGGAACAGCTCATGTGATATTTTCTGCAGGAACTTCTTTAGTGGGGAAAAGCTGTAGTTTATATCCTTTTGGGGAAGAAGTGGAAGTAAAGCTTCAGCTGATCTTTTTCTGCATGTCCATCTTCCATGCTCTGGGATCCTTGCTTCCTAAGAATTCATTTCTAGCCACAATGTTCCTTTTGGTGCTGAAGGGGAGAAGAAAACAAATAATGTAATCATTAATTTTAATCTGGTTTCAGAACACAAGGAAGCATTTTGAACCTCTGTCTTGAAATATTTTCAGGACAAACAGTAGAAATTAACTATTTTCCCCCCATTAGTAACTTCCTACACAGAAGAAAACACATTTCCAAGCTATTCTATTTCTGTTCCACATGTTGCTGCATTTGCCTTGAATTGGATAGTGTGGAAAATCCTTTTTCTATCTAATCTCTCTCTCTCTCTCTCCACTGTATATAAGTAGGACAATATTATCCTAGAACTCCAAAAACTTTATGTACACAACATCTTATTTGAAATTAATGGGCACATTCCGAGTACCAGAAACCCATTTATTTCAGAAAAGGCATCCTGCCTTTTGGGGACTTGCCATGTCTCAACAAAGCAGGGTCAAGCTGAATATGGAGCTGGAGGTTGATTTATCTCCAGGATTCCTGCAATTTCTCACATGTCTGCTGGCATCACATTCAGGTAGGGATACCATAAAGTGACATTTACTATTTCAGGCTTAAAGTGAGTGTGGATATTGTTGCTAATAATCATCCTCTTGTAAATTATAAATGTCAAGGACACCCAAACCCATGTATTCACTGTAGCTTCTCTTTTAGAAAGCATTTCTCCTGCTTGCAGGTGTTGTCAGGCTTGTGTCACTCCACTTGGCATGCAGCACAGCATTAGCCTTTAAGATGTTTGATCCCTGCCTTCAGCTTCTTCAATATAAATTAATAAAATGTTTCTTTTTTTTTTGTCTTAAGGAATGGCACCACTTAAGATCCACATGACCTACAATGAGTTGCCATTGGTAATATTGGTTCTTAAAAATAAGAGTAAATGGGGCTGACCCAGGCCAGTCCTGAAATCAGAGAATAGTCTAAGTGTCACCAGGAGCAGGACCATGGAGCTGGCAGAGGTTTCTGTCGCTATCATTAGTCCCAAAGCACTGCAGAGTGCTGGGGTGCAGCAGAGGGATGAGGCAAGGAGCTGTGCTGCATTACAGGAGAGGTGACATCCCCGTGCCATCACTGGAGCTCTGCCTGGACTGGGGACTCTGAAGGGGTTTCCACCACCTCAGCAGCACAGCAGCTGCTCTCCCTTCACCCCCAGCACATCCCCACTGCCCAGCTGAAATCAGGGTGGAATCCAGGAAAGTCCAGCAAGAAAATCAAGCTCTGGACCATAAATGCTGTAGTATTCCAGGACCTGAATGTCCCACCCAGATTTGTCTCCCTCCCAGCTCAGCTCAGTGGTGTTCTTCTTTGCCAAGTGGCTGTTCCCAGTGCTGCCATGGCACAGCACAGGCTGTGTTTGTTACTTGAGCAGGTGAAATGCAGCTGATTCATTAGAGTGAATCCAAATCAGGACTTCAGTTGCCTTTTGAAATCCTAAAGATACCAGTAAGTACTTTATAACTGTTATCTCACAGCTAAATATTTGGCAGTGTTTATGGAAAGGATAACAAGTATAAATGGCACTTTGAATGAGTGGTGTTGTCTAACGTCAAGGGAAGCAAAATGAAAATAGACAGTGTAGAAGAATCCACAGTCCTGCGACTTCCATGATTGGGTTTTCTCCAGTGAAACAGTTACACAGAGAGCAGTTCTTAGAGCCTGAAAGGAGACCAAAGATTTAAGTGCTAATTCAGCAAATTATTTAAATCTAAGCGCATGCTTAAATTTGTCCTTCCTCCACAATGTACCCTTAAAATTTCTCATTTCATGTGAGGGAAGGACATACTTCATCTCATTAGGTTTAAAGAAAATTTTATCACTAGTGTCATAAATAAGGTTAGATTGAGGGTGACACATGGGCTGGAGGAAGCATTAGAACACCACCATGGGGCAGGATATGTCTATAGCCAAAGCTGCACCTTTTAAGATATTTTGGGAGGAATATCAGGCACCATTTCTTCTGTAAAATGTGGATTTCCTGTATTGTATG
>NW_008684922.1:8833-23189 GCF_000695815.1 Acanthisitta chloris | reverse complement strand
AGGAGCTTATGGTATGTCTAGTGTTGTTCACACACTCCCTTTGCCAAGTTGTTCTAATTAATGCTTGTTGATTTAAGGGTCATCTATTCTATAAGAATGAGGAAATAATAATCATCATCAGTTGGTTTATATATTAGATAAATGTGAAGAAAGATTTGCATGTAGGACTGCTATTAAATTCAATGATCAGGACTTTATTTAGGAGGAGAAAGTCCCAGTCTTTGGGTGTCCATCTGAAACACAAATACCCAAGAGGAGGAGCATAGTGGCAGGTCTGACTTCTTCCCAACTTGGTGTTATTTGCACAGCTGTCTCAGGTAGAAACCCAGTCAGCAGGAGGCCAGGCTGACACTGCTGAGGGGCCATGCAGGACCTCCTCTTGTTCTGGGTCACAGGTGATGGTGCTCACTAGGCAGCACCAATGGGAGATGTTTGGCCCTTCTGGTCTCAGGGCAAACCCAACTGGTCAATTATAAATGTCAAAATCCCAGCCACTCTTTTTTTTGTGTGTAAAAGATTGTTTTAATAAGGTGATGTCTTGAAAACAAACAGGATTATGCATTTAATTAAAACTTGATGTTATTATAAATATTCCGATGATATTATAAAGGTTTTCTGAAAAATGTGTATTTTCCAATGCCTTTTGAAGGATCTTAGTAAAGACCACAAGTCACTGTCAGCCTCTCTCCCTATTTCCAGCAATTTTCAAGTCAGCCCAAAGAAATAGGGTGTGTGTTACAGTAATGCTTCCAGCCCAGGAATCACCCAGCAGGATTAGCAACTGCAGCACTTCCAACCTCCATGGTTTTGCCTTGGCCATGAAACATTTCCATGTGCTTTTGAAAACATTAGCATCTGGAGTCTTGGAAATGGGAGTTTTTGGGAAGTATTGCTTTTGTCCTGCTAGAACTGCCAGTTTTGAAGCCATTATTTTTAAGAGTTTCATATGTGAGAGCTTGGTGGGCCTGGCATTATAGGGATATGAAGATGGATTATGGAGAGCCCCAGAGTACTCATTAGGGTAAGGAGAGGGAGGCCAGACTGCTTGCTGAACTGAATGACTGATTGTGCTATCTCGTGCCTTCCCTCCAGAAGACAGTGAACTGCATTTTGTGTTTTTTGTACAGGCCTTGTGATCTTCCCTGTGTCATGGCATCTGCTTCATCCAAAACCCTTTCACCACCTCAGCATATTCTGCTTTAGAGACCTCTTCCCTGCAATCTGAGTAATGAACTTCAGAGCAGAATCTCCATGGAGTCCTTGGTCCCTCCATGTTGTGTTGGCAAATTAGCATGAGGCTGCACCTATATTAGTACTGAAATTTGGACCAGGAGCACTTCTGAAGCTTCCTTCACCTCTGGCACCTTGGTTTGCACTGCAGAGCTTTGGAGTTGTCAACTGTTCTCCCCTTCTGGATGAAACCCAGCCTGGAAGCTGTGAGCCAGGAATGTTCTGGCTGCCACAGGACCAGAGAGAGCCCCAGGCAGCCCTGCCTGGAGCACAGGGGCCACTGCCCCCCCCCAGGTCTGTTCCCTCAGGGTCATGGCGTGGTGGTGCAGACGTATCTGACTGCTGCTCCTAAACCCATGGCCAGACATCTGATTCTCAAAGGAGCACAAGCCTATAACCCTTGAAAATCAGGCTACTAATGTCAGTCACATTTTACTAATTGGCACAAAACTGCTTCCTCTGCAGCTCCTCCTTCATAAACATTTACTTCACTCCTGTATCCAAACAGACACATAAAAAATGAGGTACAGCAGATCAGACTTTTAGTAGCATCTAGATATTGACTTTGGTGGCTTGTCCAGCATGGAAAGGTGCCCCTGAAAAAGAGGAGCTCTGAGGAGTATCCCCAAAATTGCTGTTAGCTTGAGTAGTGATCACATCAGGACTGTAATGACAGTATAAAGCCTTGCTCACTGAGACTGGTCACATCCCAGGAAGCCACTCTAGTAAAAATTTATATGACATGGGCTGTGATTAATGAGCTGCTGAGTGATAACAACACATTTGCATAGGTGGGGACGCTGTGTTTCTAACCTGTTATACTGTGACTAAATGGGGTTTACTTTTGAACTTTTAAATGCTTTCCAAAAGTTTTCTCTACTTACTTTCCAGCTTTAGTCAGGCTTAATAAAGAAGAGGAAACGGTTTCATTAAGAAACATAAATTGATCCTTTTCCCAGCAAAGGCACATTGCTCCTTGCATATCCTCCCTTAATACCATGTGCACATGGCAGTGCTGAATATTGTCTTTAGGAACAAACCCATTTCTATGCTCCCAAACCAAATGCACCAGGAAAAAACACCATTATTTCAGGACTAAAGATAAAAAGGAGATGCAATTTAAAATCACTTGTGGGCAATGAAAAAATACAACTTCAAATGTGAGTCAATTCATTGAGGCCTTAACATTCATTTGTTGCAAATGGAGGGGGCAGCAGGACCCAAGGCCAGAGCCAATGGGCATCTTCCAGGCAGGGAAAGGTCAAGTGGTGGCTCACAGGGTGTGTGCTACTCCCAGGCTGTGTTAAAATGCTGGGATTAAACACAAGTTACATCTGAGGTCAAGTGACCGCAATAACAGGGGACACAGCAAGCCCTCAAATCATTCCCCGTGATGGAAATGACATGGAGCTGACATAATATCTGAGGTAAGATGAAACTGAAATCCTCAGCACCTGAACACTTCACCTACTGATGGGTAACCTGACCCTAACCAATCTTATAATCATACCCATGTCAAGGGGGAAGCTGCATTTCCTGGAGCAGAAGGTACAGTCACTTGCTTTTATTTATTATTTTTTGGGGGCTCTGACTCTGCTTCTGGAATGATGTTGTTAAAAGTTTCAATACTCTGCTTTAAGCCTTTCAAATCAATGTCTTCCGTGGAAAATCAGCTCCCAACCTCAGGGGAAGAGAGCTTTCTCTCTGGTCGTTCTCTTCATTCCGAGGGGTTTGTTTTATGGAGCAGTAGCTGTGCACACTGAATGTGCTCCTCAGGGTGTTTTCAGAGATACAGGTTGGCACTTTCAGACTAAAGACCACCAGAGAGCAAGGACTTGGGGTGGCTGGGATTTGTTCAGGCGTGGTAAGTGATTTTTGGCACAGGAAATAACCTTTTTTAATCTGTTCAGAAGAAAGGCAAACGTAAGCAGTTCATTATATTGCTCCAAATAATGTCATATTGGATAACTTTTATGGTGCAAAAAAATACTAGGTTTTTCTAATTACTCTTTTAATCTCTAAATCTTAAAATGTTCTCTGGAAATTTATCTTTAGAAGTGCATGCTGGAAGATCCTGATTTCACAGACCTCTTTGTGCTTTAGGGTCCACATTTTACTGACAGCAAACAAAGCTCAAATTAAAATCCCCTTCACATAGGCAGAACTGGTCCAAAATACTCCTACAATATTTCCTGAGCCAATCTATGTGCACAACCCAAACCAATGCTTGCTCTCAGCTGGGGGATGAATCAGCATGTATTTAAATCAAAGGGAGAGAGGAGAGACTACATTAGTTCTGTTCCACAGAGCTGTCAAAGCTCTGAAGAGATTAAACGCATGACCCCTTCATCCCTAACATTGCTCCACAAGAGACATTTCTGTCACTATTTCTGCCACTTGGCTTTCCAAGATGCCACGAAGCCTTAGGGCGACCTCTGCTACATTTCAGTGTTGTTTATTGATTTCTGACCCAGTGCTTAATAGTTTTCCCAGTCCCCCTGAATGGCTTTTGTAAGCAATAGGGTTTGTGCATCTCCCCGATCAATACCTTTTATATTTACAATAAAATTGAAACTGCTTCTGCTGGGGGTGCAGCCCAGCATTTGTCATCCTTCAGCGAGGGAAAACTATGTCATTACCTGAATTAAAACATTTATTTCTGATTAAGAGAGTGTCCTATCTCATTAATTTTTCCCTTTCCAATAGAAAGGGAATAGAATCCTATTGATTTTTGCACTTTTACACATCTCCACTGCTAGGAAGATAATTGAGAAGTTAGCCAGAATAAATGAAGTTTCAAGTCTAGCAGGCCAGCCAATACCTTCCAAATTCAAGGTGTTTTTATGAAGCTGGATTTTAATTTGTTGGCAAGCTGAAGCAGTGGGACTTATTCGGCTGAGTAAATTGGATTAAGAGTAGAATCTCCTTGAAGCGTGTCTTGGTGAATGCTGAGGGGCTTGTTCCCCCTAGACAGCCACAGACTTGCTTTAGATTTATGCTAAGACAGCTTCCAAATTGCCCTCCTTCAAAACTCAAACTCGCTCCAGGAAGTGTGGATTAACGGAGCAAAGAGCTTATTAACTCACTTCTCTTCCATTGTATCCACTGTCTTCAAAACAACCCAACTCTAATCAGCAGCTGAACTAGACCTTCAGATTTTCTGCATCAATTGATTACACTTTATTAGAATAATGGGATTAAATCAAGCTTCATTCAAAAGAATTCCCCTTGCATGATTCCCTGCTCCCAAGGACCTTTCCAGCAGCAGTGATGCCCGAGGTATGGGGCACTGTTCCTTCTATGAATTAGCAATCCATATTCCATCTACGTTTCCCATCTATAAAATCTATACAATCATTGTATCTTCCACTGGAAACCAGAATGTGTTTGTGCAATGAGAACTGTGAAAGTTTGTGTTTGAATTAGACAATATATTGTATATTAAAAGTATTATTGTATATATAGATATAGATATAGATATATAAAGTACTTAATAAGTCTGCACAAGATTTTCTTGGCAGAATCATATTATCATATTAGCTATTTTAAAACAGGCAAAACCATCTTCCTAAATATATTCTGAGCCCTCTAAGAACACCAGGATTCCTTCTTTTGCAAGTAAGAAGCAAATCTCTCTACAAAACTAAAAACTAGAGAAAAAAAATCTCAGTCTACGCATCTAGCTCAGTGGTCTCAGAACTCTACTAGGAGTAGTCTGTTTTCTCACTTTTATTCAAACATTTTTTATAACTTGATTTTGAAGCATTTTTAAGTTTGTTTTTCAATAATCCAAGAGGTATAAGCTGCAAGTTAAAAAGAAAAGACTGGAGCTTCTGAGTTTGATGATTAGCTTTAGTAGGGCTTTTGGGGGAGAAGAAAGGGAATGTCGTGGGTGTTCAAACCTTATTAGTTTCTAAGGAAGAAAACACAAAACAGAGGAAAAAGAGAAAGCATTGTAAATGCCTTAGTTGCAACAAATCAACAGCACTAGATTAAAAATGCTGTGTAAGGGAAGAACTTAATTTCTTGCTGCATTTTAATGCATAGTCCCAAGCACCAAAGTATGCAAAAGGTTGAATACATTCATCACAAACATTTCTGTTTTGTCTTTTTACACCAATGAGAAATTACAAGATTACCAATGACCTTCCTCCCAATGAAGCACCATAATTATGGTCATTTGTTATACAACAGAGATGAATGGAGAGAATTTACATAGAATAAAAATATTATTTAACAGCTGTTATTGATGTGTGAAGTGTAATCCTAATTTATTTAAATGCTATAAATATATTGGTAATGTATTCTTTTCAAATTAACCTCATGAACCTTATACTGGCAAAACTTCAATTAATATTGCACTAAAATCCATTTTCTCCTGTTGTGGGGAATATTGAGTTGGGAAAAATCTAAGCTACAGTGACAGTGCTCTACCTGCAAGTTTTGTTTGAATTTTTCAGTCCTTGATTCAAGCTTGAGGCACTGGAATTATTAAAAAAAAATCCTTTAAATTAAGATTATGCCAAATACAGTTTTACAAACCAGTTTTCTTTTTCATGTAACTTAAGCATACAACAATGCTTTCCCAAAGAGCTGCCAAACATTATTTACCAGGTGTGGTTTTAGGTACTGTATTTTACTGTATTCCAAGACCTTTTGCACATTTAACAGGCTGGAGAATGAAATAAAAGAGAGGCAAAGAACCATTCAGGGCATGTTTAACTGGTTTGCATACTGTAAATCTTCAGAGAACAAGAGGATGTGCTGAATTGTTGCAGTGCCTGATTAATTTAGAGGCACGGGTGGATGTTTGTGTGTGTGTATTTGTGTGTGTGTGTCTAACAGTTTTAGGTCTTTCTCTTTTGTATTCTGTCCATCTGCCCTGAGCTGTCATTATTCCATGTTCATCGACAGAAGAGTTATAGTTTGCAAAAACCTATCAGGTAGGCTGGACACTGGATAATTGAGGTGATGATCAGTGCTAGCAAAAGACAATTGATAGTGATAGTGTCAGAGGCTGTACCTAACAAGATCTGCACCCTCTGTCTCCTTTAGCCTTTCTTTGGAAAGGACAGAATATGGAATAACATGGACATGTCTGATGTGCATCAATAGATAGGATGGCAGTGCATAATACTTCTTGGAACTGCAATATGATGGTTGTATCTTTTGACATTGCAGCAGGTTATTAAATAGAAATGTGAACTATTAAGAGATGATCTTGACTCTCAATACATTTTTATCAAAGTCAAAAAATAGTTGACACCATTGAGTGGTTTCACTCTGTGAAGGAGCAGGGAAAATCTGGCATTACAGGGAAGGCAAGTATCCTAACTGCCTCATTCCTGGAGAGGAAGGCACACCACAAACCACAGATATTTAATGGGAATAGAAGTAATTAACAAATGTAAGCATGCACATTTATTCAAGAGTATAAATAAATAGTTAGCATTTCATTTACATATGTAAAGCTACTGGTGAATTAACCAAACTCACACTGTAACAATCCCAAAGGTTAGAGGTAGTTGATCCAGGTTCAGACTCGGATTATGTCCTCTCCTCACATGCAGCTGGTCCAGGTGTGTAGGTCAGAACACACAGACACCTCCCTGGTCCTGATCCAGAGGGAAAGCAGCTTTCACAGCTTGACCCTGTCTCTATGGATATCAGTGTCTGAAATGTTATTCCCTGCAATTACAAAACTAAATGGATAGCACTAAACTATGGGAATGTATTCAAGTCTTCTGAAAGCATCTTATTCTCTTCACCATTTCAGATTACTCTTTATTTTTCTGGACATTTAGAAACATCATTTTCCTTCCTGACTTTTGAAACCAACATCTTTATTTCAACCTAAATCCTGTGTTCCTGTGGGCAGCTCTGTGCCACTACCTCCTGCAGAGCTCTTTAGCGTCTTGACAAAATGGATGAGATCTTGCGCACATGACCCATTCAGACAACTCCGGGTGTCACAATATTGCACAGCTGCATGTTTTCCATTATCCAGGAAGGGTCAGCATGGGCGGCCTGTGGTAGGATTTATCCCCTTATGCCTATCTGTAATGTATGCAAGAAAGTCATAGCTTTGCATGGCTATTAAACACCCTATAGTCTATATAAAAACATGCAAAGTTGAGGCTGAATAGCAATAAAATATTATGGGTACTGCCCTCGCTCATGGCTGAGTGAGCATGTCCCTTGCTTGGGTAATTGGCAAACTACACACTGTGGCACACTCATGAATAGTCATGCTTTGTCGTTAGGGGGAACAATAGGTTGCTTAACTCTGTAACTCTGTGACTCTCCTTTCCAAAATGCCTCTGCATCTGTAGCAGAGGTTCTTCCCTTCCTCCTGAGCAAGCCACTGCTTCCTGAGAGTCCTGCATTCTTCTTCCTAGCAGTGTGCTCGCAAAGCCATTACATTCTTGCTCTGTGGCACTGAGGCTCTACTGTCTTTTATTTCTCCCTCGGGCCCGTAGCCTTTGGGAGGGACTAAGGCACATTAATAGAAAAGATCTGCTCCCTAATTCATGGCATTTCAGAGAGACCTTTGAATATATTGGGCTCCAGTTGAATTAATGTCATTTCAGGAAGGACAGGAAGTTGACTGTAGTTTGTCAACTATCATTCATTTAGAAAGTCCAGTAATTTAATGTGTGGCAGAGAAGAGGGAAGTGAGGGCTGGATGAATGATGTGGGATTTTTAACTAACGTGTGTAGTCACGTGGGAAAGCATCACTCAGTTGATGAGTACAGTGGCAATACATAGAGCGGGGCTGATATCTGCCATAAAACCAGCCTGAGTCAGCACAACCAGTAACACCTGGACCCCCTCCTTCTCCCCCAACTTCTGAGAGGTGAGGTCTGTCCCTTTAATGTTGGCAATTGATTGATTGATGCCTGTGTGATAGATAGAATGATCGTCCACGGAATTACACTGAGTTATGGTGACACTGCTGCTGCTCCACAAGCCACTCCCCATATGTCCTATAACTCAAAAGCAGAATGACAATAATACTATCTGTGAAATTTATATTCATGATTATAAATTAATTCTTTTTGGCCAGACCAGCAGCAGCAGCAGCCTGGCTTTGCAATTTCCAAACAGCATTTATGGCATTGGCTTGGGAATACTATCTATCAAGCTTGGTGACAAATGTGGTAGATGATGGTCTTTCCCGCCGCTGGCTCAGACATCCACTTGTGTTACAGGGGGAAAGGAAATGCTATAAAATAACAGGCATCCTTGAGCAGCAATTTCTGACCAGTGTTCCCACATCGAGCTGCACAAGTCTTCTGTAAAATGAATAGGAGAGAAACATGGAAACAAGGCTGTATTCCCACATGGAGAGCAAAGAGCCAGAGGTAGTAGGAAATAGCTGTTGGAGATTGGAGAGGCTGCAACACAGTGTAGGAGCACCTGCAGTTTCAAGGCAAGTCAGCCTCTAACCTGGGCCTCTAATCCATGGGTTTCCACCCTTTCAGTGGCAGGGTGGGAGAAGCACTGGGTGTTTTCCACGTGGTGTTGGCTAACTTCTTTTAAACACACTTAAAAAGGGAGAAATAGGAGCAAGGAGAACAAAGTGATATCTTAAAGATCTGCTAGCAGCAGGGAAAATCTTGAAGGTGTGCTGTCAGCACATCTGGGTCTCAGTGATCACAGACCAGCATAAGACCAAGGATTGCAGCAGGGCAGGGGCTGACTTACACCAGGGACATGTGAGCTGCAGTCTCACTTTATGGACATTTTGAACAGCCTTGAAATGCCAATGGTGCCTTTTGGAGCTGCTTTTTACAGTCCTAGTTGGCATGTGGCCACACAATGAAACCCACTGACTGCACAGTGCTTAGGCTCTCTGTTTGCTTTCCAAGGGAGCCTCCTCTGCCGTGGTGAAGGCTGTGGTGTGGCAGCCAGGGTGCAGCTTTATCCCATGCCCTGATCCCAGATCACACCAAACACAGCATTTTTATTCAAATATGTTCCCCACACCTTGCAAACACTGAAGGTCTTTTGCTCCTCTTAGCTGCAAAAGTCCCAAGCTGTTAGCATTGCTTCCCTTCCTCCACTTGTTGTTTAGCCTGAAGGAAAACCTCCAAAATTTAGTAAAGTTGTCTGTGCCTCTCAGAGTTAGTAAAGTTGTCTGTCTCTCTTGGAGATTTTTAGGTTAGGGATTTTTTTCAGGTGTGGACCAATAAACATGGGAAGTGTCACACACAGATGTGGTGCTGAGCAGTTTGCACTTTCACTCACAGATCAGCAGGGTTGGCCCCAAGCACTGCCTGCTGCTTTCCAGCTCCTGTGAGTGAGGTCCAGGACCCAAAGCACTGCTGGAACTGTTGTTGTCTGCAAGATCAGCTCTGAGATCTTCGCTTCTCCTCACCTCAGGGCAAAGGGAGCCTTTTACCATGACCTCTTGCCACCTGCTGTCATGAGAAAGAGAGGCTGTTTGCAAGGCTATGACTTTCCTAATAGCTCTCTGGCACCTTTCAAGCAGTGTAGCCCACCTTACCTGCTCCTGCCTGGTTGCCATGGCATCAGCAGCGCTGTTGTTCCTTTCTACAAACTTTACTGCTGGCAGTGACACACTTTCAGGCAGAGTCCCTCTGTGTAGAGCAGGATGTTGTGGCAGAGGGATATGTTACTATTGTGACCCCATTAATGTTTGGTTTCAGGGGAGCAGGACCATGAGGAGCTCTTCAACAAGGCACTGAGTTATCCTGAGTATTACAAATACCAGGGGATTCCTGCTTTGTCCTGCTTATAAACTCAAGGCTAAGGGAGCAGCTTCAGGTGAGAGCTCTGCCTTTGCACTCCTGCCTGATTTTCCTCTGCCTTCCCACTCCAGCCAGGTGAGTTGGCTTCCACCTCTCCATAGTGCCCTTTCCTACCTGGATCTGCTTCCTACAGCATCTTCTTAGCTTTCCCTTCTGAAATACAGAAAGAACCTGCATTCCAGCCCTGTGTATAAAGATGCCTTGGGAAAGTTGGGATCCAGTAAAAACTCCAGTTCATTTCTTCTCTGCTGCCTTCCCCTGCTATCAGTAATAACCTGCCCATGTTACCTGTGCCTTCCCTACTCTCTATTCATCACTTTCATACCCCACTGCCATCCTGTCCAGCCTAACTTTCTCCTCTCCCATCATCTAAATGCTTTTCCACCACCCTTCTATGTAAATTCTGG
This sequence comes from Acanthisitta chloris, assembly GCF_000695815.1. NCBI lineage: Eukaryota > Metazoa > Chordata > Aves > Passeriformes > Acanthisittidae > Acanthisitta > Acanthisitta chloris. The sequence goes on along the minus strand of NW_008684922.1, from coordinate 12,777 downwards.
CTTAGACTTTGTTAGAGTAACAGAAATGCAGGTTTATTACACTGTAAGTCTCCAACATAGTGAAATCCACTAATGGAAAAGGTTTTTCCATCCGTTCCAAGTGAACGGAGATGCAGCAGTATGGAATATAGCTATGGTGCTTGAAAATCTATATAGACAGCAGCCTGCAGAGAGGGGAAGGGTGTTCATTTACATAGTTTGTGGTCTTACTTAGAAATTCAAAGATGGGCACAGCCTAAGGCACCACAGGAGCAGATTTCCTTTGGTCACAAGTGTGCAATCCTAAAAGGCCAGTGGGAGGAAAGGAGCTAGGAGAGCAGGCTGAGAATGGGCTTAATTCCTCTTAGGCCAGCTTTGAAATACTTATATAAATCCAGAGGGACAAAAGATCCCAGTGAACAGGAGTAGAAGCACACCTAAGCCTGTGGTTTGGGAAGAAATTAAGCAGACTCCCTCCCCGCCAGGTGGCTGCGTTCTGAGGGCAGTGCGGACGCTCGCCAGAGGTCTCTGGCCACACAGGAGACTAATCCTTTGTCTGGTTATAAGTAGATCCCTTCCAAAAAAAATGTGTTCCTTGGCTGTGGATCTGCATTTTGACTGTCTGATGAATCAGACATAAACTATCAGAGGGTTTGAGGAGCTCATTATTCCCAGCACTGCACTTGCTGTTCTCCATGGCCAGCTAGCACAGCCTGGAAGAGTTTCTGCTGACTCGTCTCTTCCAGCCTTGGAGACAAAATCCTGACCTTGCACAGAGTGCTTAATTGTGCCAGGGCTCAGTGGAGACCTCAGCAGCAGGAGCTCCACACCGTCATCCTTCACTTCCACACCTGCAGCACTGCTAGGAGTTACTGAGGTCTGCTGAAGGGAAAAATAGAGTTAGATCCTTTGTTTGAATGAAATATACTCAAGCACAAATATTAATAGAGTGGAAAGTAGACACTGTAGCATCTTAGTTGTTCTAAAACAACTGAGACACTGTCACAGGTTGCCCAGGGAGGCTGTGGCTGCCCCAACCCTGTCAGTGTTCACAGCCAGGTTGGCTAAAGCCTTGAGCAACCTGCTCTGGTGGGAGGTGTCCCTGCCCAGGGCAGGGGGTTAGGGCTGGATGATCTGTAACGTCTAACCCCTAAAATTCTATGATTCTCTGAAAACTGAAGAGTGGGAAATTAGAAATGTAGTAAGTCATCAAGACAACTCTGCCAAGAGGCAGCTTGATATCACACCAGGAATAGAGGAATACATTCAATATGACTAATTTGTGAATAGTCACTAGGTGCAATTGCTTGTGAAACATGTGACCTTTTATATGAAAAGAGACAACTTTATGCTGTGTATTTACATTGTGTTTCCCTCCATACCTCTCTGATCAAGCACTGAGGAATAAATATATCATTAAAATAGAAAAGATTAATCGTGACAATTAATAGCTTCTTATTTGTGAACCTTGATTTTAGTGTTTCTGGTTCCTCTCATCTTAATCAGTCCCTGGGAACTGAAAGGGGTAAAACTAGACCTATTGCCCCATACTTGTAGTTATGGAAGTTTCACAGTGTCCAAGGATAATCAGTAGAAAATAAATATTACACAAGCTGGGAATTATGTTGCCCGAAAACACCAGTAGATTCAAGAGTTTTCTTCGTCTATATTTTTTGTTCCTTGTTTTCTGATTTTAGACTTCTGGTCACCCTTGCAGTGTGGAAGAAAAATAGGTATTACATGATAGAGACTACATGATGGTGATGTGGGTCTTAGCTTGGGTTATTTTCCATAAGTCTTCCAGGAAAAGAAACTGGCAAAAACTTCAAAAAACTTGCAGTTAGGCACACAAATGGCAGCAAACCCAGAGCTGACTTTTTTCAGGAAGAATTGCTGTCCATAGCTCTTATGTATCTGCTGTGATGGGAGCTGGACAGACAGAGGGATCTTAGAACCACAGGCTCTGGGGATCAGTTTTACCTTCTGTGTCTGCAAAAAATGCTGCAAAGGTGTGAAAATATGAGAATATTGTAACTCCAGAGACTGACAGCCTTGAGGAAAGCACAGAGCAGATGTGTCTGTTTAGAAACTGAATAAGGGACATGCCCAAAAATATCACCATGAAAAAATATTTATATATATATGTAGAATGGTATCAGAATAATTTTAGATATAAAACTACAGGTGGATGGAATTCCAGCCAAAATGAATCTGCCTACTGATCTGTAAAACAGGTGGTAAAAACACTGATGAAAGTCGAAAAATACGAATGAAACTGCAGAAAACAGAAGCATCTTCAAACATAGCTTTCCCTGCCCATCTCCAGATTTAATGGAGTTTGTTTTTCAAATGGTATCAGAATAATTTTAGATATAAAACTACAGGTGGATGGAATTCCAGCCAAAATGAATCTGCCTACTGATCTGTAAAACAGGTGGTAAAAACACTGATGAAAGTCGAAAAATACGAATGAAACTGCAGAAAACAGAAGCATCTTCAAACATAGCTTTCCCTGCCCATCTCCAGATTTAATGGAGTTTGTTTTTCAACTTGACTTGGAAAAAAATTAATTCTCCGGCTGAATGAAATTCCAACTTGCCAACTCTCAAGCCCAGGTGGATTTTTATAACCAAGATCTAAACCCCTGAAAAATAGCAGTGTACAGTATAATGGAAATGCTGACACAACCTACATTACAGCTGCACGGATTGTGCCAGTATAGTTTATGGAGAGCCCATTTTGGTTTTGTCAGGTTTTTAAACACAGGCTGTTGTAAATTTGAAAGAAGACTGTCTTGTCTTTAGGCTTTAAGACTGTACATATTAGCAGGGATGGGGCTGAACCAAAATCTTCCCTTCCTGAACTTTGGGAGAAGTGGAAATCTCACCTGAGCTTCACAGTGTCATCATTATCCTGTTTTGGTGGGGGGGGGTTGTACTGGGAGGAATTAATTCTGTTATGAAACAGAGCCCACAGGGGCAAACAGAAAGTTAGGCTGCTCCCCTAGATAGGAAAGAATTGTGAGGAGGGCATCCAAGTGCAATTCACACTGCACAAGTTCATCCAGGTCAGGATTGGGCTCCAAGTCCATTGAAATGGCAGTTCTAGCCCCAAAGTTAAAATTTCACTGTTAGCTGCAATCTAACACCTACAGCAGGTAAATATGTACCTGTTTAAATTGCACTGAAACAGAAGCTGAAGCTTTGAGTCAAGAAAATTGCATATACTATTTTTAAAAAGTGCCTGTGGAGGAAGTTGAATTTAGTCTGAAAACCTTTTCTCAGTAGCTTTTGGGAAAGTTTATCCTGCACTTGTGAAAACAAAGGAAATGTGGAAATGTAGATACAAACTAAATGTGTAATTTGATGGATGACACCAGTAGGGTGTCTCTTGGTACAACTACACGGGTGACACCTTCCCAAAGTGTATGGAAGCAGGTCACATATGCATGAATTAACCCAGGGAAAGGTAGAGAGGGAAAATCTATTTAAATCTACATTAACCTTTTATTGGCTTTCCACTTCTCATAAACAGTTTGTAACCATACATATATCATCATCCCAAACATCATGTATAACTCCTCACTCAATAATCCAATTGATGGCAAGGTGATATATTCAGTAGCAACAGTTCGTAAATGGCCCATTTTATAACCTAGGCAAAGGTTAATCATCCTTAGCTGCTTAAGTGTGATCTTAACTGTACAGCTCATGCTTACCAGTGGGTTTGCAGCAGTGCTGGGGTTTAGAGTTAATTAGGAGACAGAATCTTCACTGATATTGAAAGGAAAGGCTTAAAATATGATTAGTGGTGCTGGGTCCTGTGACACGAAGGACCCTGACTGCCAGATGCCAAGGCCTCAGCTCCTGATTATGAAGCTTTTTAAAGAGATGTCACACCAAGAACTCAGGAATTGGGGACATCAGAACCACTTGTCATTTTTGTTCTAGTTGGCTTTGTTCAAG
>NW_008684922.1:7140-8815 GCF_000695815.1 Acanthisitta chloris | reverse complement strand
GAAGCCAGGACAAGCCGTCGCTCTCCATCAGACTCAGACTCACAGCGAAGCAGAACATCTGACCTGGTGGCACCAGAGTGACACCGTCAGCAGGATCAGCATCCTGGCCTGGTGGCCACACCAGAGGCTTCCATCATGCCTTAAGCATCCTGGAAATAAAGTGGTGACACAGCTCAATTTAATCTCTCTGATCCCTCCTGAGAACATCTCTTCTTCAGGCTATTCCCACACAGACAAAAAGATTTTGTCTCCCTGAACCTCTTTATTGACCGCAGCTGTCACCTCTGCTCTGACCACTGACCTTATCTGAATATTCAAATCCATTGTAGATCACAAGTTCAAATGATTTTCCTCCCCTCTGAAAGCCCTGTTTTCATAGGGAGCTGATTGCACATGACAATATTATAAGGCCTGTAATTGAGATTCCACAAACAATTTGCACCTCAGATCCACAAAAATAATATATATGGAAGAGTGAATGCTGCTGACATTCCCTTCCCCCTCCAGAGCTTTCAGCTGATCCTGTTTGTGGGAATACTCTCTCAGGTATACACAGAAAGATATGAGAGGGATGTGCCAAACCTGCTGTTGCAACTGAGAGAACACTGATTCCAATTTATCCTCTTGGAATGGGTGGGAATCAAGGCCACAGGCTCAACACGGAAACTCATCTTTCTTCCTTTCCCAAGCGCCAACATCTTCCCTGGACAGGGAAACTCCAAAGGCAGAGGCAGGGGATTTCTCTGCAGTGTCTGTAATATGAGCCGAAGAGGTGCAAATGCAGCACACAGAAATGTCCACAAACAATTTTAGTTCCCCTCCAATTTCATAGTATTTATTTGATTCAAAAATACTCTGTCCCTCCCTCACTTACATTTTTTTTTCCTCTAAAGAATATCCTTTTATTTTGGTTTTGTTTTATTGCCACCTTTTTTTTTTTCTCGAAGTAAAAAAATGAAATAAATATTTGAGATCAGGTTGTTACAAGCAAAACTGTGATACAAATATGTTAACTTTTGCCCTATCTTCATTCTCCTTTTCATTCTCTCCACTGTCTTTATAGCATTTCCCATTTTTATTTTGACTGTACTTACTCGATTTTTTTTAACATTCAGATTGTCAGAATTAACTGATCCTAGTAAGACTTTCAGTGGAAACTCCATGCCTCAGTTGGTTCTTATCTGTCTGTCTGCCTGTCCATCCATCATCCCATTGACTTAGTCATCCTGCTTAAAGATCCTGTGTATTTGCTGTTTTAAAGAATAATGACTCAACAAGTCAGAAGAAGCAGAATATCAAACTGGATTAAGTTGGACTGAGGTGTACACAATGTTTATGACGAAATTTAAACTTGCGGAAAATTTGGCTTGCTCAGACTGGTAGAGCATGTATGAGTCCAAGTCTGTTTAGAGTTGGCAGAGGTTCATCAGCTTCATAGACCACACCAACTTAGCCTCAGCTGAGAACAGGAAGCACATTGCAAGGAAGCAGCTGTTGAAAGGTTATGCCATATCAGTGGAGAAAAAGGTGAAGTGTCACAAAAAATAGAAATTCAAAGCCATACAACTGGAAAGCAAATCGAGGCTGTGGGTGAGAAATTCAGGAAGATAACTCCCTCTAGTCTGAATGCCTTCAAACCTCTTCTTGAAAAACATAAGGAACAACACCTAGGCTG
>NW_008684922.1:4982-7120 GCF_000695815.1 Acanthisitta chloris | reverse complement strand
AGCAGGAGGAGTCCATAGTCCATAACTTTGCTGGCATGAAAGATATTCCCATGAAGAAAGCGCAGACAGAAATCCTGAATCTCCACTTGTCACAGACATCACAGAAAGCTATGTGAAAACCTTCTATGGGCCCTGATTTTCAGGGGTGAGGAGTGCTGCATCTTCTCTTGCTGTTGGTTGGAAACATCAGACAGAGCTTTTTAACATATGATCTTATAACTTCCCAGTCCCTCAGTTCATGCACCTATTAGGGTCACCCTAAGGATCATTCCTGGTGCTATTTATTCTTAGAATCAGAGAATCATCAAGGTTGGAGGAGACCTCTAAGATCATCAAGTCCAACCATTAACCTGCCACTCTGCTGCAAACCACCCAGTGCAGAATATAAGGCTTAAGTGCAGCCACATTCATAAAGCCTTTGGAGCTCGTTCCATGGATGGTGGTGCAGAGCATTGCTGTAAATTTGAATTTTCTGCCCTATGTTTTCTAAATGCCAATAGAAATAGCACAGGAAATAATAAAATGAATAAAACACACGACTTCATTCCAGTTCCATTCAGAAGGATAAGGTGTGAAATGAAGAGCTCTGCTCTCCAGGTGGTGATCTCCATGCATAGCAGAGTGTTTGTCCTGAATTTCATTGCCTTAGAAAAAACTCATGGAAACTCTTGATTTAGTTGGCATTTAATGTGTGTTTTATATAACTTCTGTGATATAATCAGCCACCGAGGGAGTCCACGAGGAAACTTAAAGAGCAGTAAACACTTCAGCTATGGCTGTCTCTGCCCAACCATTGGTTTGCTGGGTACACAAAGCCCAGAATTCCCAGGTCACATATGCCTGGTTGAAGCACAGTCCAACATTCTCCTGCCGGAGCCGTTGGAGCCAGTCGGGAGCTGGGGCAGTAAATCACCTCCCTGCAGAGCTGGGAACAGCAATGCACAAGCCATAGGCAACTGTATTAATGTCTCCAGCTATCCATAAATGAAAAATCATGTACAGCAACATTCCCTTTATTGTTATTCCAACAGAGGGCTTTTTCCTGCTTTTTTATTCTTTTTTATTCGAGCCTCTGTTTTATTTTTTGAACAACATTTTATCTGCTCAGAGTTCTCTGTCTACTTTGGCACCTGAGCATTCTTCCTGTAAATAAAGTGGCTCTGTATTTATAAAATTCTAGCACTAAATCACTCAGACTCTTCGTGGACACTGTGGAGAAAGTCACAAGGCCAAACTCAGGCCCTCACCTCCAATCCCAGGAATCCTCAGCCACGTTGGAATCTAACATGAAGAATGTTGGCAACGTTCTAAATTAAGTGTTTTTAATATGCTTAACCATGCATTTAATTTAAGCTTAATGAGACAGTTATTGTATGCTGACTAAATACCATGAGCTTATTAAAAACATATTTACAGAGATTAACAATGATGTAATAGATACACACTTAGGCCAGCATTGGTAAACCACTAATACTGCGTTTTTAATTAATTGGCATGTGCTCAATATACAGTAGGGCTCTGGAGATATTTATTACATTTGCTTTATGTTGATGGAAAACCTGCTGGTTTAATGAGGGTTAATTGATCTAACTAACTGTTAAAATATACATTTCCTATTCTGTGGTTATCAGGGCTTAAATCAACGCAATGTTAAAGCAACTGGAATTCAGCATGTGCTTACCAGGCATGGGATAATTCATGCTTAGAGGTGAGTGGGGGCTTAAATGATCTGTGGAGTGTGGAGCAATTAAATTTTCCAGGAAATATCAGAATAAGAACTCAAAAATATGACAGAAACACCAAGCAATAGGTAAGGCATAAGAAGTGAAAGTCCAAAGGGTTTCTGCCCTGCAGACCTTCAGATTTCCTTGCTGCCTTTTGGTGCTGTCTCAAATCTGGTCAAGTGATCAGGAGCTACTGTAGGTCGTCACGTTGAGTGTGGAGCAATTAAATTTTCCAGGAAATATCAGAATAAGAACTCAAAAATATGACAGAAACACCAAGCAATAGGTAAGGCATAAGAAGTGAAAGTCCAAAGGGTTTCTGCCCTGCAGACCTTCAGATTTCCTTGCTGCCTTTTGGTGCTGTCTCAAATCTGGTCAAGTGATCAGGAGCTACTGTAGGTCGTCACGTTGGAA
>NW_008684922.1:0-4944 GCF_000695815.1 Acanthisitta chloris | reverse complement strand
CTTCTGATGGCATTCCAGTAAGTGACAGTTTACCACAGCCATGGTCAGACCCACACAGGTAGGGAAGAACCAGCTGGTGAGGTTAATTTAACACACAGGATCTGTTTTGATAAGTCTAAACGCTGTGCAATATGCTTACCACACACCCCTAATTTTCCAGGCTGCAGGAATGTGTGTGTGCCTAATGGAAAATCTACGAGCATTTTTGGAGTGGTTAAAACACGCTTTCCACTGGTTTTAATTTAATTTTACTTTTTTATGAAGAATCTCAGAGAAAGGGCACAGTGAAAAAGCAATGAAGACCAAATTGCTGTACGTGAAGTTTCATTTCGGGAGAGCCAGAGAGATTAATTCACTTGGCTGTGACTTGTTCATTACTACCCCAAGCTAACCAAAAAAATGAAATATCACAGAAAGCAGCTCCTCTCTTCTGTAGGTTGTAACAGTGTCCTGAGCACAGGCTATGGAAGAGGAAAATGCTGTGGTTAATACTCTGACAATGCTGTACCTGCACTGAGGAAATTATTCCAGTGCTGCAGTTTCGTTTACTGATTCTGATATGATTGTTTTGCTGGCCTTTATTTTATTTTAGTATACTGTGTCTGGACAAGGGGCTCATTTTTCAAAGTCTTTCCAAGACTTGTATGAGGATGTGGCACATCATTGATCAGGAGGCTTTCGCCCAGGGTTGCTGAATCACTGGTTGTCCGTGTAGCTCTCTGGTCCCTACTGCCAGGGAAGGGTGTGCAGGAGTTTTTGTGTGTACTGCTGGGAAGAACCAAAGAAAACAGGATAAGGACCCTCTGCTAAGGTGCTTAAGGGAGATGAGATTTGTTCATTTGTGTTTTCAGGCTTCAGAAGCTCCCACAATATCAGAACCATTGTGGTAACAGCTCTAATTTTTTCACGAGCTGCCTCCAGTTGCAGGGTTGGGGCTCTGCCTGTGCCTCACAGCTTTCAGCCAGAGAAAGTAAGGTACTGTGTAAGCTCTGGGTGATGGTTGGTCAGATATAGACTCAGAAACACTCCTGCTGCAGCCAAAACCACTGTCACTGCCTTTGGTCCACGGGGAATGACATGATGGCATGGGACAGCTCTGTAGGTGTGGAGGTTTCTTGACCTACCTGCAGCTGGAAACCATTGCTCTCCAGGAACTGGAGTTTAGTGGCTTCTGCCCATCATTGACATTGGAAGGGGCTGCCCAGGGAACTGGTGGAGCCAGCACCCCTAGAGATGTTTAAGGAGAGACTGGACATGGCACTTAGTGCCATGGTCTAGTTGAGAAAGTGGTGTTAGGTCATGGGTTGGACTTGATGATCTCAGAGGTCTTTTCCAACCTAAATGATTCTGTGATCATCAGTGGGTGGCTGGCAAATTATTATCTTACCTTTCATAAGGTCTGTCAACCTTCAACAGTAGAATATATTTTTCTAAATATTAAATATTGACCTAGCAGTAAAATCAAGATCCTAAGTACATCTTCATCAGGACTTAGATCCAAAGAACTGTTGTGGATTGTTACATGTAACTCATGGCAGTGGTAAAATTTAGGCACAAATCGAGCCTTGGACTTTGAAAATGTTAATATTTTGAGATTTTTGGTTCAAATGCATCTCTAAGAAGGATAAAAATAGTGATGATAGAAGGATGATGAATTATCCTCTGTTGCATTGTCCATGAGGATGAGAGAGGCCTATAAAAGATCAAAGGTGATATCTTGACGGGGGAAATTAATGAAAATATTATATCAGGCCCTTATTTGATACTTAGCTTGTCTGTAACAGTTTACAGCAGAACTTCTTAGCAGCCATTTATATTGCTTAAACATTTTAATGATTCTGAATTCTTTGTTGAACCTTTTTTTAGAGGGAAAAATGTTAACTCTTAATAAGTGACATGGCATTTTATCCTGAATCAAAAGCCTTTTCTTTGAAAATGACTTAATTAACATTTCCAGGTTCATAACATTTTCATTTATTCCTCTTTTTTGTTTTTAAATGGTTTTTTAAGTTTTTCAGTGATAGTGATAGAGGTTTCTTAATGTATTAAAAAAACAGAGAGTGTGCCCAGTGGGATCTGCAATCTGATTAGCTTTGAGGTTGAAGCTGAAGGAGGAGATTAAGCAGACAAAGACTGCTGTGCTATTAAAAAGAAAACCTGATTTCTTTTAGTCATTAGCCAATAAAATGAGTTCAGCTGTCAGAAGAATGGCTAAAAGATACTGTACAGTGAAGATTATCAGGTAAATATTTGAAAACTGGGCAACATTTTGAGTGTGGGATAAATTCTGCTCTTAGGGATTACTCTTAAAGCTGGAGCCACGTACTGCAACCCCCAGTTGGGGCTTCTCGTGGTACTCGTTCATCCAGCTCTCAGCACAATAGGGTTTGACCCTAGACTAAAGCTCTAACTTGTTGCCACAGTAAATAACAAAAATAAAACTCTGATCCCACTGAAGCCACAGGAAAGATCTCCAAATTTATATGTGGGATTTAGTGCAATGTGACTTCACTCTGGTGATTTACCTCTGCACACCAGTTGACCCCTAAAGACTTTCCAAAGAGTGCAAGTGCTGCTGCTCTCCACTGTGTCCGTTTGCTGTTCTGATGTGCCTCTAAACATTACAAGTGGTAAAAGCTACAATGTCCCACGGGAAAAACGACCTGCATCCAGCTCATATTCCCAGTCTTGGATTTCCCAGTGTTTTGGATACATCTCATGAAGCAAAGGATCCATTCCATTAAGGTAGAATGTAGTTTTGTATCTGAATTAGATCTGTGGTTTTTTATGTTTTATCAGGACATCAGTTCTCACATTTCTGGAGAACCAGAGCCTTGTATACACACGTTCAGGAGCTGTTATATTCCCTGCTGAAATCCACTCCCAACTAGAACATGGCAGCTGTTTAACACAGACTGTTTTATGAGGATGCATTCAAGCAAAATGTCATGGAAAAACAATATTCCCCCTGAAAAACAACTGCTTATCTCTGACTGCATCATGTCAGGACTTAGAGTAACAAAGGGGTTGGTCCCATTAGGAATGAGGTGGTGTGGGGAAGTCCTGAAAGGGGAAGGGCTGGAGATAGATAAAGATGTGGTAGAGGCTGAGAGTTTCCAAACACACTTTTAAACCCCAAAATAGTATATTTAAAGCATCAAAAGGGTAACGCAGGTAATCAGACTGGGGAAGAAAGTAAGTATATGCAAGTATGAAGGATACATAAAAATACTTTTCTTGTAGACCTCGAGCCACTCATGAACTCATACACATACAGAGGTGTAAACAGCCAGGTAAGCTGTTGAATGTATCTTTTCTACACCTCTTCTAGCATTAATTTGTCATGTTATATATATACATTTAGACCCCACACCTTGAAGCATGAGCATTGAGACACCTTTCTGTCCATGTCTGTGTCGTTAAGCATGTGCTTAAGAACCAGCTCTCAGCCCTGAAGGCTGTGGAACTGTGCAGTGGTGAAAAGCAAAAGTGACAGGAGGCAGATGTTTAAGTTCATCAGTATTAGCAGAGCTCCTAAAGTCTAAAGATAAGTGTGTGCTTAAAACCCGTTGAGTTGCATCAAATGAAGGCTCAGAGCTGAAGTTAAGCATATGTTTTGGGGAGCAGGGATGGACTGTGCCGAATGCCACAGCACAAAAATTAAGCATATGTGTAGTCTGAGCAGGCTCATAGACTTTGGTTGTAAAGGTTTCTTGCAGGATGTGTATTTATTTGTTTTCCTGTAAAGCATTTTTCTTTCATACAAAAACATTTACAGCCTGGAAATACAAAGAAATAGTATTAGTCTCATTTTATAATCAAGTGATTATGAGTCAGGCAAGACCTGCTCTGCCCATTCTGTATTAATTCTCCTTTTCCACTGCTGTTTTATCTTCACTGAGGAGTTCAAGGGTTAAGCCATCCCAACATGCCTCACTCTCAATTTATAAACCAGAAAATCTTCCATAAATCAAAAGTTACAAACAGACTTTGTAATGTCATAACTCTTGTGACGGCTTTCCTTTTGATTGATTCCTATACATACATTCTGTCTGATTACCATAATGTGTTCTTGTGGGACAATTCAAGCAGGGGAGAAGGAAGGCACAAGGAAAGAAGTAAATAACAAATGGTCCTGACTCCTCCTCATCGAGAGTGATTTCAGTCCAATGTTCCATCATATCAACTGGGAAAGAGAGTCTTAGGGTTTAGGCAATCAATTACAGATATGTGTAGAGGCAGACACAATCATTTCCCTGATTGTCACCAGTCTCGAGCAGTGACACAGGGAAGTGATCCATCAGTCTATTCCCACTGACAATGCCAGAAAGATGGCAGGCACTTGTAGACTAACAGGCACCTGGATTGGCTGGCTCAGGAGATTGAAAAATAGCTGTATTTCAAACATATCTAAACCTTTAAGTGCCTCTGTTGGAGGATTTCAGACATTCCTAGAAAACATTTAGAGCTATTACAGGAGTCGCTCCCATTACGGTGGGTGGGGAGGAGAGTAAACCTGCTTTCAACTGCATTAGAATAGATAGACTGAAGGAATCATGTATAAGCCAAGAATATCAAGGTCCTTTCTGATCTGCCAGCTTTTATATTCTTCTGCTTTAATGCTGTGTTTTTAATATCTATATTTTTAATGCAAAAGAACAGAACATTGTCTGAGCTGTGATCAGAAATTTAGCATTAGATTTAGAGGGTGTTTGTTCCAATGCTTAAAGCTGCTTTTTCCTCAATGTACAGGGATTTATATATGTTCAAAAATCACCAGCAAGGTGCAAAGCTGAGTGTGGTCAGTCAACTGGCCTGAGAAATCCTCTCTTCCAATAACCTTTGTCTACATTGTCAGAGCCCTACAGAAAAACACCCCCCACATTCCCTGGGTCTTTAGTAGACAGCTCATTTCAGACTTGTCATGGTTTAACCCCAGCAGCA
>NW_008684921.1:0-4464 GCF_000695815.1 Acanthisitta chloris | reverse complement strand
CATGAGCCCCACATCACCCCCAGCACTTCGCTCAGCCCCCAGACATGGCACGAGCCCCACATCACCCCCAGCACCTTGCTCAGCCCCCAGCCATGGCATGACCCTGCTGCACTCGAGCCCCACCAGTAAGCCAGCCCAGTGGCCATGCCTGGGGAGCTGCTGGCCAAGACCAGTGTGCCTCCAGCTGCAGGCATCCATCCCCCTGTGCACTAAGCTGTCACCTGGGGACTGCACCACACTTGCTCCCAGGTCTCTCCCCACATCTCCTCCCTCATGTCCCTCTGGATCTCGCCCAGGTCTCCTCTTGCCCTCAGTGTCTGTTCAGGAGCTTTGTGGGGTCCTGGCCCCTGAAGGTGGGAGCCCAGAGTGTACGGGGAAAGAGAAGCCTATAAATAACAGGTAAGGGAGACAGTGTAGGGTTCTGGGAAAGGCTTGGTGATGCATCCATAACAAATAAATCATGAAAACCTGATGAACTAATACACAGCCTCCTCTCCACTGCTGACCTCCAGCTCTCAACCACGGCAAAGTGCCAGGAGACCAAAATAGCAAAAAACACCAATTAAATATTAAAACTCACAAATGTAACACAGAGCAGGAGAGGGGAGAGGGGCCATGTCAGCCCCAGAGGCCCTTCTCACCTTCTGCAAGTAAGAAGGACAATTCATATTGGAGACTAAAGACTTTCCAAGCTCATTTCTACTGAAAACATTTGATGCTGATGACAGTGTTAGGGGTGTGATGGAAGCCCACCCATCACTGAGGCTTCTGGCACACTTGCTCCTGACATTTGGCTGCTTCGCAGTTCTCTGTGCCTGAATTTGCTCCTCACTGGGCTCTGCCTGCCTGGCACCTCTTCAGAGCTCTGGCAGAATTTCTGAGGGACTGGGGCTGGGGGCTGCCTGTCTCCTCCTCTCCAGCCCCCACAGTGGCCAGGGGTGCCAGGAAGGCCAGATGGGACAAAGGGAGGTTCTCTGTGCTAAAAGGTGGTCAAGTGCAATGCAAACCACAGGAAGATCAGTTTTGCACAGCTTTTAAAGTGTTATCACATCTCAGGAACAGGCATAAAGGTCAAAATCATTAGTGTTTGAGTTCTGAATTAAATCCACTGCAATTAGCCCTGAGAAGCCAACTGGAGATGCTGTTGAGATAACAGAGCAGGTACCTCTGTAATTGATAATTACGAGGTGTAAAGACATGTGCACTTGCTTTGAAAAGCATAATTGTTTCTCATCTGAAGAGATTGCTTTATTGTAATGGTCTGCAATTATTTTTATTTTAGACAGACTGGTGCCAACATCTGCAGCCTCAAACCAGCCCATTTCACAGGAAATTGCTGCAATTTGCCAGTTCCCTCACTACGAGAGGATGTTTGTTGTTGTTGAAAGGGACAGAATCAGGGCTCTTTAAACCTCCTAAGGAATGCTACGATTCTCTGAAATCACACACCACAAGCATCTCTGGGGGCATTTTTATCTTGCTTCAGTTCTGCGTAAGCTCCAGGCATGCCCAGGGTATTTGCTGATGCTGTCAGAGAGCCAGGAGGGCAGGAGGAAGCAGGGCTGGTGCCCAGGGAGAGGTCTGGGCAGAGGCAGTGCTGGGTCCTGCCCTGTGTGCAGGCAGTGGTGGGCTCAGCAAGGAGGAGAGGAAGGTGGGACAGGGTGCACAGGCTGCTCCGGCAGCACCTGGTGCATGGCACCTGCTGCTGGCCGAGGGGCTGGTGATGGGGTCCCATCTGCTGTGTGAAGGGTGTAGAGCAGAGACCACCAAACACTGAGCCTGGCCAGCCCGAGGGCTGCTGCTGCTGCCTGGGGGTGGTGTGTCAGCCCATGGGGCAGGGATGGGGCAGGACAGACTGGCAGAGCTGCAGGCAGGGTGCTGGCCCAGAGAGCCCTGGGACCTGGTGCAGTGACAGAGCTTCCAGGGATGCAGGAGGATGGCAGGACAGACAGCAGGATGTGAGGAGAGTCCTGCACATGCTCTCACAAAGGTCAGTGCTTGGCCTGGCCATAGCACCGCTCCGTCCTGCCACTTTGTGTGTGCTCTGAAGGGTCCTGGACAGCAGCAATGAGCCACAATTATGCAAGACCTTTCGATCATAACAGATTTATTCAAAACTCATGCATAAATATTAATGTCCCCGAAGATTTTGAACAACTATTTGGCATAAGCAGAGCAAATATTTAAATCAAACCTGACTGCTGTGCATGGCAAACAGACAGGGCAGCTCTGCACACAACAGCACCTCTGGCAATGCCTGGCTGTGTGGTGGCATTTCTGGGAGCACCCACCCTCGTGGGTGCCCTCGCTGCCCTGCTGTCAGCGGGGTTGTATCAGCCACACAGGCAGCACTGGGGTGGAGGGGAGTCCCTCTGCTTGGGATCAGCCTGGGCTGGGGCTGGGGCAGCCCCTACCCCGTGGTCCCCTGTCACATCTGGCAGCACATCTCATGGTGCCCGAGTTCCAGCACCTTCACCCCGTTCTGCCCCCTGTCCGAGGGCAGCACCCTGGGCACACGTGCCTGGTGTTCCTGCAGTAATGAACACAGATGTATGTGCTGTCATCAGGCAATGTGGAAGGTTATGAAATTACACTCAGCTCCCCTTAGCACTGATGAAGCATGTCCACTTCGGGCAAATTGCCATTTTCCCAGTTCATGGGATTCCAGCTGCTCCCCAGGGAGCTGCCTGGGGCTGCCGTGGGACTGTGCCCTGCTGCCAGCAGGAACTCCTGCCCCACGGGGCTGGGCACAAAGGGCACAAGCTGGAGGTTGATCTATCCCTCCCGACTCCTGCCACTTCTCGCAGGGCAGCTCTGCAGCCCCTGGCACGAGGACAGTGTTCACCCCCTGCGTGACCATTTGGGCTCTGCCCTCACGAGAGGAGAAGCTCCTGGCTGTGGACAGTGCATGGATGTGGTGAGTGCCACCTGTCCCAGACCAGGCTGTTCCCTAGTGACCTGGTCAATGTGCACTGACTGTTCAAGGCCATAATGTCATGACACTGTTGGGGAAGGGGCAGTCACAGGTTCTTCTCCATGCAGGAACCCTGCGGCTCAGGGGATTTGGCATCCCAGCCAAGGTGATGCCAGGGGTCTGTGGAGTGACTGTGAGAGCATGCAGGGAGTCCTCCAGCTCATCACTGCAGCACAGAAATCACCCAGGCTCCTCTCCCAGAGGTGCCTTGGCCCCGCACTCTTTAGCCCAGGGTAGCCTGTGATTAAAGAGTGATTCATGTTCTGCACAGTGTCCCTCCAGTCATCCATCTCCCGCAGTTCCTCTGCCAGAGGCAGGAAATCAGGGTGGCTGGCAGTGGGCCAGGCTGGATGGTGTCACCCGGGGCCACCCCGCCGTGACGAAGGGCTGTGATTGCTGCTCTGGGGATTTATCACCCTGCGATGCCGACACAAACACAGAACAGGGAGGCAGTGCCACTGTAATTATGCTGCAAATGTAATTAGGTACAGATGTAGTGAATAAGTAATACTAAAATATATTTATTTCCCACTATTCTCCCAACTCTTGCTGCCCATTAAAGTGCGTTATTATGATAATTTGTCAGGAAAATGACAACATTTATTAATGCATTAAAGTAAATTCCTAGCAAATTAGTAATTGGCTAAACAATGCCGCTCAGATCACTGTGCTGGGGCCTATAGCGAAAGTGAGAAATGCAGAGGGAAAACCATTTCTTTTGTGGTTCCTCCCTCTCTCCTTGGTGGCAACTTGGGGTGGACAGTGCCACTTGGTCCCTGCAGGGAGACAAGCTGCCAGGACCGTGTTGGGGTTTGGGGATAGTGCCTTGGCAGGATGGGAGCCCTGGGACAGGGGTGAGATGAGAGCTCTCTACAAGCACCTAAAAGGAGGATTTAGTCAGGTGGGTCGATCTCTTCTCCCCTGCTTCCCCATGGGAGGTTCAGGTTGGACATCAGGAAGAATTTCTTCATGGAAAGGGTTGTCAGGCATTGGAACTGCCCAGGTTAGTGGTGAAGTCATCATCCCTGGAGGTGTTTAAGGAAGAACTGGATGTGGCACTTAGTGCTCTAATCTGGTTGACAAGGTGATGATCACTGAAAGGTTAGACATGATGGTCTCGGAGGTCTTTTTTGACCTGTGATTCAGATTGCACTGGGGTATCTGTGTCTGAGCCTTTGGGGACATGTTCTAGAACTCCCTCTGAGCGCACGGCAGCTCTGAGGAAGCTGAAGCCAGAAGTGGTCGCAGTCCAGCAGCAGTGACCATTGCCCCTTGGGATCAGCCGTTGATGGGGATGTGTCCAACAGTCCTACTTCTCCAGTCCACACCAGGGATGGGCTCATCTACCCCAATAAACCTATTTGTTTACTACACAGAAACTAACAGTGATGTATGAGTCCTCTAGAGATCTAAAGCCCCCGCAGGTGCCCCTCGGGCCGCCCCTGCCCGTCCATCCCGTCCCCTCCATCTCTCCCTTCCGTCCCCTCCAT
>NW_008684920.1:0-1039 GCF_000695815.1 Acanthisitta chloris | reverse complement strand
TTCAGACTTAATAGGGATATTTTGTTCCGAGACGCTGATCAAAATATCCTGTCAGTTCATGACTAGAGTAGCTGCAGAACTTCAGCATTTGAAGAAGAATCATTTCTTGTCCTTTTCTCATTTTGTCTATCAGATTCTTACCACTGCAAAGGAGGTGATAAAGAAAAAAGGGTAAGAAAAGTAGGCAACACTCACCTGCAGTACTGTGTTTGCCTGGGAAATATTGTTATATGCATAATGCATTATTTTACTGTAAAGAGGGAGATTGCTTGCACTATGTATGGTAAACATGCAAAGCAATCCAGTGACCTTTCATAAAACCTGAAAATTGAGGAAAAAGGCAGTGGTTCTAACACCTAGAGATAAGGGAGACACTGCTTTTTCTTTTTTTCTCCCTGTAGTTAGGCTTGTAAAAGAAGCTTAAATTCTATAGATTGTTTTAATATCAGGGACTAGACATGGGTTTACCTTTTACCTTTTTTTAAATGTTACCTTCTTGGTTGGTGTGTGTGTTGCATAAGCAAGAAGTGCCCCAAGCTTTCCAAATTACTAATTGTCTGCAATTAATCATGGCTAGACATTTTGTCCCACCTGCAACTCTTCCCCACCCTCTCCATTTTTCATTTCTTTCCCCTGCCTCCTGTTTACATGCAGAATATTATACTGATGAAAATTACTAAATGTAGGAACTAGGACCCCTGGAGATCCTGATTTCTAAGTTTCTAAGAGCTGTATGAGTATGTAACAGAGATTTTGCAAATCAGGTCCAAGGTATTTTGTTGCATTTTTATCTCATGTTGTTTTCAACAGTCTTTAAATTGAAATTAAAACACTACATGGGTCCTTTACACTAGAAGCTGTGTCTATATGAGTAAGCTTCCTGATGGGATTCAGATGGCATTTTTTTCCTATTTGGCTGAAGAAGAAACATTTTACAGACAAGAAACGGTTCATAATGTGTATTCCTTTATCACAAATAGTATTTTTTGCTCAGCATTAGGTAAAGTGGAATTTGCTTACAGGATTATGTTAAATGTAG
>NW_008684919.1:0-597 GCF_000695815.1 Acanthisitta chloris | reverse complement strand
TTCTGGTGGTAACTGGGAGCACTGGGAGGGCATCACTGCCCTATAGGGGATCCCTAACCTTCTCTCTCCATTTTCTTCCCCCTGCAGAGTCCCCCGATGGGGCCTGAACCCCAAAACGTCCCCTCAGAGACCCCCAGACCTCCCCCCAGGCCTTAACTTATTTGGGGGGACACAAAGGGGTCCCAAATTTTGGGGACCCCCCCAGGGGGGAGTTTTGGGGGTCCCCCAGAGCCTTCCCCCCCCTCAAACGCCTTCGCAAGTGCCTTGAACTGCCTGTGCCCCCTGGAGAGGGCACCAAGGGGGTTTTGGGGTACCCCCTTAAGATTTTGGGGTGCCCCCCCCCCCCGTAAGATTTTGAGCTGCTTCTTTGAGATTTCCCCTCCCCAGCCCATTTTTTTGGGGGCTTTTTTTTTCTTTTTTGGGTCCATCTATTGGGAAATAAAGGGTTTTTTCATGCATCAGCGTGGTTGAGAGCTCTGTCGCGACAATAATTTGTCGGGGAGGGATCTATAGACTCCGAGAGGAGTTTTGGGGTTTTTTTTAATTTTTTTTGTTGGGGGGTGTCTCTGTACTCCGTTCTGCTCTTAAAGAACTACA
>NW_008684918.1:32177-41098 GCF_000695815.1 Acanthisitta chloris | reverse complement strand
GTGAAAGGAGGGTAGCTAGGAAACAGCGAGCGGCCCGAAAAGGCGGAATTTCCAACTTGTAAAATGTTCTTAACGGAGCCATTGAGAGAGTGCAATAAGGCGTGAGGGGGAACTAATCTCCCCATTTAAATGTTTGTGGCAATTTTATCTAAATGAATTTTAATGCTAAACGAGGGATAATTCCCTATTTGTAACCCGTTTACTTCTCTTTCCTGTGCCTCTGAAGCTGTCTAACATCATGCGATGAACACTAACAATAAAAATACTGTCAAGACATATTCTTCATTTTGAATGTGTTATAATTACAGCTGATTAAATGTCTTGGGATATAATAGTGGGTTTAATCTGAAATGTGTTTCCCTCCCCCCAAAAAAACGTCCCACGGAGGAAGGTCTGTGCCCCACTTCGCTGCGGCTGCAAGAAGGGACGCGTGTGCCCTCGCCTGCGAGAGGGCGGTTTGTTTTTGTCTTTCAAGAAACATTTTTTAAAAAAACCAAACCGAAAACTAAACACAGCAAAACAAACAAGAAAAAAAACCCTAAAAAAAAAGGCAAAACCTGAGCCCCGTTGATTCACGTTTTGGCAGAAAAGTGTCGTTACTCCGGGCTCACAAAGAGGGAGTAAGGATGTGCAGCCTCTTTGGCGGTACAGCAGCCCTTTAAAATACACAGGGGTGAAAAGGAGGGAAAAAGAAAGAAAACTCAGAGTTTAAAAAAAAAAAAAGGGAAACAAGAGAGAGGAAATCCAAGCTGCGGGGGGAGAGGACATCCCTTTGGTGGTTTGCTTCACTCAGAAGGGTCTGCACTGCCTGCCTGCACCCCTGCCTGCTCTTCCCAGCCCGGCGCACCGCGGGGGACAGCAGGGACACCGCAACCCCCGGGACACCTCCCGCCGGGAGGTGCCGAATGGCCTGGGGGTGAGGGGGCTGCAGCATAATTTTGCCTTAATTAAGATACTTGTGTCATTTTCCTTTTGGTGGTTTGCTTCACTCAGAAGGGTCTGCACTGCCTGCCTGCACCCCTGCCTGCTCTTCCCAGCCCGGCGCACCGCGGGGGACAGCAGGGACACCGCAACCCCCGGGACACCTCCCGCCGGGAGGTGCCGAATGGCCTGGGGGTGAGGGGGCTGCAGCATAATTTTGCCTTAATTAAGATACTTGTGTCATTTTCCTCGCCCCGGGCAACTCTTCCTCCCCCCGGGTAACTCTTATTTTTTTCTTCTGCGAGTTGACTTCAAGCAAACGAGAAGGTCTCCCAGCCTGTCCCACAGGTTGGGGCTGTTTCACTCGCTGACTGTGGTGCAGAAAGTACAAATGTGCGAGGAAATTAGTTAATGAGAGGAGAGGAGAGGAGGGCCTGCACTGCTCTCGCTCGCAGGGGCCCAGCAGCACCTCACCCCCCCCTTAGAGATATGCATTGCCCGGGCAATGTTTTCCAAGTTTTATTTTCTTCCTTCCTTAGTATGCTCAATTCCAGAAAGAAACTCAATAATTTAAACTGTGTATTAAAACTATAATTTTGGAGGGGAGTAACACTTTTTACAAATTTCTGTCCAGTAATGCCCTACGATATTACATTTATTAACAGTTCCCAACCTGATGATTTACAGTGCAAGTTCCAAGAAAGATCTTTTATGCAGTATAGCATTACTTTTACAGTTTTAAAATATGAAGCTGATATTTAAATAGCAAATTATAGGTAACATCTCCAGAGCCAGCTGAATTTTGTAGCTGCTTGGCTCCCAATTTGGGATTGAATGGCTACAAATACTGCATGGGGGCAGGAAACAAATTTTGCAAGCAGTGGAGTCACCATGACAAAAAATAATTTGTTTTTATTTTAGATTCAGATTTCATTACTGCACTCAAACTACTACAACTGGGCTTTGAGTTATTATACAATCCAAACTGTTTCAATCAGAAACTCTAAGACTCAGTGTGCAATGATTATTATTAATAATAATTAGCTCCTTGGTTTCTTGATAGAAAAAGGCTATCAACAAGCATTTGTTTAACCACAACAAAAGTATAATTAGCTTATCCCACTTAGTAAATCTGTATGCATGCCAACTCATACCAAACTGCTACTTTTACAAAAAATTGCAATAATACAGATCATTTTTCCAGTCCTTTTTGCACAAAATTTATTTACAATGTATACATAAATGCTCCATGATGGGACTATGGAAAAAAAAAATGCACACATGACCGATGTCTTGCCCAGAAAGAAAGTCAACATATTAAAAATAAATCTTCAGTCCATGTTTCGAGCTGCATAAAACAGGAAGTGATGTACAAGGTGGTGGTTGCTGCATGGGGACAAGGATGCTTTGATGTGACAATTAGGCTTCAAATACACTGCCTTTCCGTTTCCATGCTTCCTCCTACCAGTCTCCTTAAGACACTGCCTGCAACAGCTGATTGATCATTGTTGATGACTGCAGTTTTTCCCATCCTTCCCAATTTACATCTGTTCAGGCCAATTCAAATATGGTGAGTAAATGAATTAGACATGCAAATTCACGCCCCAGGCTAGAAAGAGAGAGAGGGAGAGAAAGGGAAGAAAGACATAGAGAGAGGAGGAGAGAGGGGGGAGAGAGAGAGTGTGCATGGCTGAAATCCTAGGATAGAAGAAAGATTCTTCTGCCTGACATAGTTATTTTAATGCTCTAAAAATCCTGCAAATAAGCCCTTTCTGTCATTTGCAGGATAAGTGTAAGGCTTCTTTTTCAATGTAAGGAGGCTTCTGGAGGAAGTGAAGAGCTATGGAAACAACACACATAGTGTGGAAAAATTTCACATTTTTTTTTAAAAAATCTATAAGAAACAACGTAATATGGATAACAGTATAATAGCATTTTACAATATTTCACTCTTTGTTCTATTAATGTCTTATATAGGTATTTAGCATGTCCCCAGAAGCTGACTTCGGTTGGTGTTTTCCTGCTTTTCAGGGTCCCTGTGAAGAATTGGAACGTCCCTTGGTCCAAAGTTGATGCCAAGAACTCCATAGTCATTGAAGAAAGACAATGTTTGAAATCTACCATCGCTGCAGACAACGTGTATTTCCCTTAAGCTACTGAGCATGAATGTCCATCACTTGTCCGCTCACTGCTGGCTCGCCGGTATGAAGCATTGTGGGGCTTGATGCTGACATGGGCATTCCAGGGTGGGGTGGTCCTCCATGCATCATCATCGCTGGGTGGTGAGGGTGTCCAGGAATGTAGGTATGCATGGGGGGGCCATGACGCAGCTGAGCAGGATGGGGGGGCATCTGGGGTGGGGTATAGCTTGGCTGTCCCATATTCATACCCATTGGACTACCCCGAGACACATATTCCCCTGGCATACTTTGCAGCCCTGCAGAGAGAAAGAGGCAGCGGTGAGTGGTGGGGACTGGCAATGGACATTGGGCCATGAAGCTCCACTGCTCGGGCACAGGAAGGCAGAGTTTGAGCCCAAGGTGGGATGTGGAGTCATGGGTGTGCGAGCACAGTTGCTTATGTTGAATTGGACTCACGATAATGGCAAGAGGAATGATTCCCAGACAAAAAAAATAAAAAAAAATAACCCAAACAAGAACATCCTCCCCCCTCCAAATACAGAGTTTTGGGAGATAAAACCACTTTGTGTTTTTATGGCCAGGAATATATGCGATGGAGAAATTTCTTATCTGGAAGCATGCCAGAGGCAGAGCCAGCCTGAAGATGACTAACTTCACATGGAGTGGTGGCACCAAGGCCTGTGAGGGCTCTCAGGTGGGCTCCATTCCCCATGACCTTACTCCAGACACCTGCTTTTGTCTCCCCACTTGTAAAAGCATGCTGGGAATACAAGGCAGGGAGTCTGTAGTAGTTAATGAGGGGCTCGGGAGGAGAGATGGGTTAAATAGGTGTCAAGGTTTATCAATAGCTATTTGTTTAGCTCTTGAGCCTGATCACTTGGAATCTATCCCAAGTATTTGTGCCATTCAAATAGATGCTATACAGCAAGGACATACATCGCTGAACAAAGGCCTTGTATGAAGCCGAAATTGATAGGATTACTAAGTATGATTGTTAAGTCAAACCCATATTTTTAAACACATTAAAAATACATCTATAATCAATAACAGTTATCAATTAATTCTTTCCCCTCTGCTCACTTCTGGCCGAAAAAAATCAGACATGCAACTCAGTCAAACCTTTCAGTGGGTTTGAGAGAACAATAAGAAAAAAATTGGACCTAAAACAATAAAACCTCCTGCTTTCTGTGGGCCTCTGCCTTCTGCTTGGATTGCTGTAGCTGATGGGAACTGACAGGTGTATTGTTTCGGAGAGCTATAAGCTCCATAATCATCAAGGGTGAAAGGCATACGCTATTGCTAAGTAGGTTCAATTGGCTTTAGTTCTAAGTAAGAGCACACTGTGAATGCGCTGAACACCTTGGAATCAGGTCTCAAGGCTCTAGCAATGAATAGCTGCTTAATCTAGCCTAAAGGAACAGTTTTGAACTAATGAAAATTGCTTATAAAATATACTGTACTCACAGCTCTTTAATCAAAAAAGATGATAATATTTTTTGTAATAACCTATTAATTTAATTGGTCACGAAGCATAAAATACATCATTTAAATTTAATTGACCCAGAAACTAAGAAACAATATTTAAATTAACTAAGCTAGAAATTTTCATGATGAGGTAATAAGGCTGTTGCGTTCCCAAGCTCAGAGGAATGTTTTCACAGCTAATTGTTAAAACTTAGTTTTGACTTGAGTGCAGAGAAGACTACTACGAAATACACTTGCTCTGGGTAACTTCAAACCCTATGTTAATATAAGCTTGGGGCACAACAAAGATGCTGAAATAACTCTTTTAACTCCACAAAGAGAGCAAGAGGAACAGAATCACGTACCATTTAAACATGGTACTGGTGCATTGGTGTTTCAAACCACTTCACTCTTAAAAAAAAAAGAAAACCCAAAAATTTTATAATGTATTTTCCCCTATAAAAAGACAAGAGGGAGAAAAAAAAAAACTGGGACAGTTTTTCTAGGCTTTCTTCACAAGGCCTGCCACTGAAGATTGCATTAATGATCTCTATTTTTGTATACTGAATAAGTCAAATCCATTTGTCACACTGCAAGTGATGGCATACTTAATTTGGATATAGTCAATTAGCCTGGGCTAAGCTCCATAGCCTGCTGCGCACACCTCTATTTTGTATTCTCTCTTTTTCCTTTGCCACACGTAATCCCATTATGATGGACAGACAAAGAGAAATAAACTTGAAAAAAAAAATCCCCCCAAAAAATCAAAGTTTTGTCCATTGCCTTCCAAAACACAACTAAGTGAAGCTGCTGGTTTTTGGTGTGGTTTTTTTCCCCTATGCTATGAGAAGTCTCTGTTTGGCTTTTTTGGTGTCTTGCAGGTTAGCGGGAGAAATGTAACTCATGCATCAACTGCGGTTAGACAGATTTATGACACTTTGGGGACATGCTCTTTCCTCTCCCTGCGCTGCTGCAGACCGCTTACATTTTGCAAATCAGTCTGTTGCCAAGACGACGGGCTCCCCCACCTCCCCGGCTGCTCCTTGTTTTGTCATGTGCTCGGGGATGGATAATAGCATCAATGTATGGCGGCGTCGATGTACGGCAGCGTCAATGTACGGCGCGCGCACGCATGGGGGGTTTGGGAGCTTGGAAAGCTTGAGCTGAACCAGAGGGAGAGAAAACCTGAAGGAGCCCAGGCGTAGGATGGATGGATGGAAAGGAAGGAACAAGCATGAGGCTATGGGCAGGGAGAACATAGGGAAATGCAAGAAGACAAATATCCCTTGGACAAAGTGAGAACAAAGACCTCGTTTGTACTTACTTCCCCCTGGCTTTGCCATTGGTTACCTAGGTGAAGGTTACATGTAGTGCCACTGCCCCTCCATGCCCATATTCATGCCCATTCCACTCATAGGTCCTAGAGGGAGATAAAAATCCAAGAAGATGCCAGAAAATGAGCAAAGTCAACAGATAGTGCCAAAAGCCCCTTTCCAAATAACAGCGTGGCAGAGGGTCCAGGACTGCTCCAGCAAGGAGATGCCTGGTTTCCCTCAGCGGTGTGGAAGGCAGGCAGAAGACAGGTGAGGCAAGGCAGGCAGCTGGGACGGCGGCGCAGGGCAGAGGTGTGGTTACCTGCGGTGGCACAACCGAGGCCACCCATAGGTGGGTGACGCTGTTCCAGGAGCTTACCTGGCGCTCGGATGCCCATGTGCTGCTGGCCATCCATCACGAAACCTCCCATTGGCTGTCCGTCGGGGTTATAAGGTGTTCCTTGACTTACTGGAAAAGTGCAGAGCATCACTTTGTAGCAACAGCCAAAAGGGTCACCTCTTCTCACGGCACCAAAACACAACCCCCCCACCCACAGGCTATTGATGCTGGCTGTAAAAAGAGGGAAACACATCTACTGTGCGAATTTAGTGGCTGGACTAACAAGCATGCTTAGTTTTGGCTTAATTTCCTTCTGCAAGTTTGGAAATGAAGTTAGCAATCTGAAATCTTGAGACATGAGGAGCCACGGCTCCAGCTGCTGCCACTGCTGACGTCAATGCAAAAACCTGTATAGGAGCCAGATTTTATGGCTGGGATAGTCACACTGAAATTGCAGTGTGTTAAATTACGCTCCTGTGCCTTCTAAGAGCAGGACCTGAACATGTCCATGCTAGATGTTTACCTCTAATGACAAATAATCGAACATACTCAAAGAGGAAGTGTGGCCCAAAGGCATCTTGGACAACAATGGATTTGGAGAGTTTGGCAGAGACACTCGGAAAACAAAACCAACTGGGAGTAACGGGCTATAGTAATCGTCAATGGTAAATACCCACACAGAGCTGTGAGCTAAGACCCCAGACAGACCCAGCATGTGAAAACTTCAGGTCTTTAAAAATAAAAATTAAAAATTTTCCCCAAAGAGACAGCAAATGTTCAACAATCTCATAAGACAGCTACTGAAAAGAAGAGTCAAGGGACAAAAGGACCCTGTACAAGTACCACTACCTGAACTGGAGGCTTTGCCTGTACATTAAAAGCGACTTCAGAAGTAAGCTGCCTTGGGTTATTAAAGCACATAAAGCTCTACCTCATTGAATGTCTTTGAACTTTACTGAGTCCCACAAGCGATTCTGACCCCTTTGCCCTTTTGACAGGTAATAAAGTTTACAGCAATTCCACACCAAGCCATGCACCAGGGAGTGGTCACAGAAGAAAAAAGAGCTGGAAAGGAAAACTCCAAACAACTACTGAAAAAAAATCAGAACAATTGGGATCATGAATGGAAAGCCCGGTCATGGAGTAGATCATTTTAGTTTCTCTTTTAGAATTTTGAATGTCTTTTTTCACCAAAATGTTTTCAATCATGTTAAAATGATTAGGGTTGTAATGAGAGAAAGCTGGTTGTATTTTAATTGTCAATCACTCCCAGCATTCATTTCTCATTTATTTACCAGGTAATGGACCTCCCGGTGAATGGCTTGAGGATGGTTTTCGCCTGCGTGACTTGAATACAGTTACTATTTGGGACTTGCCTGCTCGATTGGACTGGTCTATCATGGGCTGAACTATTCTTCTTCTTGCATTAATAAACCTGCAAGAAAAAAGGAGGAAAGAAAATGGTTAGGGAAGAGATGGCTTCCACCCATCCACAAGCCCTCTTGCCCTGCCGAGGCGCTCTCTGTCGGGCTGCGTGGGGATGCAAATACTGCCAAACCTCTAACCCTGATGACCTTTGAGAGCACGAGCTTGGGGTTTCCAAGCTGATTTATGTTTGCCTGCTTTTTACCACAGTCGGACACTTCCATTTCATCTTTTCATGGGGGAATTAGCCGAGTTTTCAGGAAACAATACCAGCAACGCTCTTCTCAATTCAGAACGGGGCACCAAAGGAAAAAAATCCGTGAAGCCAGCGAGATGCTCGTAAGGGCATCTGCTACCTCCCCCCTCATTAGTGCCATTTCTGCCTTATGTCCTCTGACTTCTTTTTCCATTTTTTTTTTATCAAAACCTGCCCCTACCTCTTGCAAACCTAATTCCCTTTTAATGCCCACTATTAAGATAATGAACTGTGATGGCAGAACCCCATCAAATGAGGGAACGTCTGGACTTTTATCACCGCTAAGTCACACTGCTGGGGACTTCAGAGCCGTGCATTCCTCTTAGCCATTTCTTTTTCCCCCCTCCCTCTCTTTATGCAAAGTCTAAGGGGGTCAAGGCGAGGTCATAGCTTTACAGTAATTGAATTTATAATCCTGTTTTCTCCAGCTAGGCCTGACCATTTACAGCAAACATCTTGTTAAACTGTAATTACTGGACTACTGAAAATTCCCCCCTGAACAATGAAAAGCAGATTTTTGGATATTAAAAAAAAAGTTATGGTCATTTTTAAGAATAGTCATCTGCAACCCTACTCCTTGTGTTTCTATAGCTTTTCACCTCCGTTATTCTTGTAATGTTTATTTGGAAATATTCAAAATAATTTGGAGCAAAACAGAAGAAGGAGAGAGATCACAAGTGGCCTGGTCTCCTCGTGACACTGAAATCAGGAGGCTGGAAACCAAGGCTGGGAACCTGTTTGAATGGAGAGCATTTGAAGAACCTCTCTTGAGGTTTTGCATATCAGAAAGCTTAGTTAAGAAACATTTGGAAAAAATCTCCATTGAGATCTAATCACAGCAAAGCTGCATAACCAGGCTTTGCATTCTTTACAGGAGAGTAAAAGAATAATAGAAATGTGTATGCCACAATATTTACTAGTAAAGGATGAAGCATGAGCATGGGCTAAACCACACTACACTTGTAAAATGGGATGGGAAAGTCCACAAAGGAATACTTGATGCTTGTTTTTGTTGCCTTTGCTTGGGGTGGCTTAGCAGGAGCTCTCCTACCACAGAGATA
>NW_008684918.1:0-32141 GCF_000695815.1 Acanthisitta chloris | reverse complement strand
GAAGAATAGCAAACCACTGCCCCATGCTGTTTCTTTTGCCCTCATCAAAGACCAGTATGGTGATTTTGGACTCCTCCTATCTCCCATTGCCCAGTGACACCCATTACCCAAACTCTTGCAAAAATTAATCAAGTTGTTGAGTCCTTATCAAACCTGTCTTGAGAAAATGGGCTCAAAGGCACCAATTCTGGATGCCAATCTGCAAACCTTACACCTGAACCAGGTCATGTTTTGGCAGCAACAGTATTGAATCCATTTTTCTACACATTTCTAATAAACACCCCCCTGAACTCCAGCAAACAGTATTGCAAATCAGTTTATCATTATCTTGTACAAACCATGAAAATTAGAATCATGTGAGCAGAAGGTTAGACTAATTCTCCTTTCTCATTATAAGCACAGGTGTAGCAGAAACACCATGTGAAATAAGCAATTAAAAAAATCTGCTTTTTTCCCCCATTAGCTGCCTTAGTTCCATGACCAATTAGAAAATTGTTTAATATCTGTAATCTGCATTTGCAGAAAGCAATTTTCACAGTAGCTTTTCAAAGTAAAACAACAACACAAAACCCTAGTGCCTCAGTCACTTCTTTTTTGCAAGTCCAGGAAGGCTCTTGCTCTATTTACCTCATCCTTCTTCTGCCCCATTGCCAGGAGCTGGTACTGTGGCAGAAACGGAGGGGTTTTGGTAGCCATGAGAGTAACTGGTCACCAAAACCTTCATTTGTCAATAGCTTTTACCTCAAATAAATGCTGAGCAACATTAAGCATGCAAATCACAACTTCACAACCTTCTCTTCCTTTTCCAAAGTACAAGCACTTTTAAAAAGAGTCTCAAAATAATAAACTATACTCTCCCTATATAGTATAGTTTATATACTAATATACTAGAATAAACTATTTAGAGAGAGTTTACCAATAATTATCCACAAGACATGCCTATGGTAAAACATAATCTCACCTTCTTGCCCCATGCTATCACTTGGGATATCTGCTTTAAGAACATTTTACACACAGGTACTTAACAGTTATCTTCTTCCTACGCATTTGTGTAAGTATTTTCTATAAGTAGCAATTCTGCCAAACAGCTCAGTGTTTGGATGTCTTCAGGGGGAATTCAGACGCAAGAACATTTTCCTTCTGGGCAAAGTAATAAAATGACATTCTTGCTCCTCCCTCTAGAAGTCAAACGGAGGTCAGCTCCCCATCCTTGTATCTGTTTAAATAAACTGGTCCAGCTGTTTGTTTCCAGGATGCCCTTTAACCTTCTGTCCCATCCTCCCTGCCTTTGTAACACAACGCTTTACTTTGCATTATAGTAGACTCCAAACCACTATGCATTAAAACAAAAAAAAAAAAAAAAAAAAAAAAAAAAAGAAGAAAGTATTTGCTTTCAAGTTTCTTCCTGCATCCCAAACCTGGAATTTGTAAGAACCCCTCAGATTAAAACTATTAATGTGGCTTGCCTTGAGAGAGCACAATGCAGTGCTGTGATGTTTATAAATTACATTTGAGAACTCTTTGCAAGTAAAACTGTGAATTAGCCGTTGCTGCAGAAATATATGGGCACAGGGTTAATTTCTTCATACTCTGTTTTTTTCTTTGAGAGAAGGGCCAGGATCTTTTGATCACTTTTCAGATTTCCAAAGTGCCAGACCGATGTTAACATCAGCAAAAATGATGGAAAAGCTAACAGGAAAAATCTCACTGCCCCTCTTCTAAAATGTTCACATTCACCTAAGAGAAAGAAACTCTAAATCACTCCAATTTTAAAAAGCTCAAAGGAATCAGGACCTAGAAAAGATATTTGCATATTAAGTGCTGCTGAAATGGAGTATTGTCAAAATACGACTCAGCATAAAACTTAAGACAGCTGTATAATCTTACTCCTGTGAATAAAGACCCAATGAGACTCAAAGACTTGCATAAACTATTTTCCCCCATTCCAGTGCTCTGTGCATTGGTACCTTTGCTCTGATGTTGAAAGTTTTTTGGTTTGGTTTGCCTCAAAAGAGCAGGATCAATAGTGGCACAAACAATACAATATACCTCAGTGTACAAGTCATATCCACCACCCAGCCCAAGGAGAGCCAAGAACCCTGAAAAGTGATGTTTTGATGTTTTGGGTTCCTTCCATTCCCTCCTTTTTTTTGTTTTGTTTTGTTTTCTTTTGGGGTTTTTTTTTGTTTGTTTTGGTTTTGTTTTGTTTTGTTTTGCAAAGGGGAAGGATCTGGCATGGTGGAAACATTTGAACAGTTGGGCAAACACAGAAGTTTAAAGTATTTATTTTTTTCAAGTTAACTTTTCCTTGTCCTTTTTGGTCACATGGGATTGTGCTATCTGCTGTGTCCAAAAAAGCAAGAGAAAAACAGCCATTCCACCTCCATTACCCTAAAGATGAGGAGGAAACCCTCTTTTCTCCAGTTTGCATTTTACTAGGATGTTTTCTCTTAGGCTTCTTGCCTGGGGTCTGTCTCCAGAGGTCACTGGCAGACTCCCTGGTTGGTACATCACTGCTCCCACGGGTGAGCTCCAGCCCCAGCCCCAGGGATGCAGCAATCTGCCTCTGCACTCTGACCTTCAGCTTGGCCGCCCTCACTGCCATGCACAAGTTTTGTTTCTTCTCAGCAAGAGGCGGCATGGTCGGTGATGACAAAAGACTTATTTTAGTTGGAAATTGGCTGCAATAATAGCAGCCAGAGAGCAAGGATTTTCAGAGGGTCACCAAACCCTCCGAAAGGCACAGCTCACTAAGGCTCAGGTTACAGCCCAAGTGACATTTTCCACACAGATCTGTTCTTTCTCCCTTCCCCTTGTATTTCACTTCTGTTGACTGAATAAAACAAGACCTTCCTCTGCTGTCACAAATTTCCAAAGTCACCTTTGCTCAAGCATCGACAGAGCGATTGTGGGGACTTCCAATTTGCAGTCTTTGAATGAAATTTTCCAGGACCAGCTGTCTGAAGTGAGATGCTGAGACTTCGTGGTCTATTGAATTTTTCTCTTCCCCTAGCCCTCCCAAATGAGTAGAGTTTCACACCATTACTGACTTTTGCTACTAGAAGTCGCAGGCTGCTCCCTCTCAATATTGTCCCAAAGCGCTGCATGCCAGAAGTCTGTGTCTCACTAGCAGTGCCAAGAAATTCCCGAAAATCTCTCTGCCTCATTTTCTCCTTGAGCTCCTTCTAGCAAACCAGGCGTAAGAAGAATGAGAAAACCCATAGTACCTACAAATCCCAGTGCTAAAACCTCTCTTGCCCCTCTGAAAATAACAGTATCCCTCTTGACAATAAACAAATCATCATTTTTATAGAAGATGCCAAAGTAACTGGAGCTCTTTGAACAGGTAAATAATTCACTTGTAAAATTGGTTGCACTCTTTTCTGCATACTAGGATCCTTCATTTATACAGCAGTGAAACAACCTTCTCTATTCAGCACTTAATTCCTCAATGCTTAACAGGTTTATCTCTAATAAAACCAATTTAAATGGAAAGTGTGCTATAAACCGAGATTATTACACTTCAGTAACTACTTTATTCCTTATTTTAACATATTTTCATTTTTTTCCCCTGTGTTTGTTTTCCAGAGCTTTTTAAAGGAGTCTGTCAAAGAAAAAAACACACCACAGAAATTATTTCACTGAATATCTTCAAATGTTTTTAAAACAGCCTTGAAAATAGCAAGCTGCCTCTGTAATTATGGACAGAAAAAATAACTGCAGATTTTTTTGAATGGTAATCAGATCTCCCCATCCCTAAAATGAGAAATAAATGTTAAAAGAGTGCTTACTGCTGTTATTAGAAAGTTCTGATCCTGAAGTCAGTTAGTGAGCTTAATGACCCGTAACTACCAGTCATTAGCAATCCGTGCTCTCTGTACTCCCTTTATTGTAAAGAAAAAAAATAATCCAAGACACTCAAGAAACTTTGTTCAATTTAAAGTCAAACCTTATGAAGTCATGTTTGGCAACTTTTCTCGGTTTCTCCTCCTCCGAACTGAAGACAGTTCAGGACTGCAATACATCACTTATAACACTAAATGGAGGTAGGGAGGGAAAAGACTACATGGGCTGCTAACCGCCCACTCCAGACACATAATATTGGAATATACCCCAAACACAGTGAGTCCATCCATCAGGAGAATCAGAAAGGTCTCCTGCAAGCTCTCCTCTTCCTCCCTCCTCTGCTGGCAGCACCAGCTTCAGGGACTGTATATAGGGCTGAGGGGTGTCGCAAGACAATATTGAAGAGTGAATAAATGAAATATATGCAAAAACTAGTGATGAAAAACCACTAATTAGCTGACAAATTTGATGTAAAGCACTAATGAAAGCCATGTGTGGTTCTGCAATTTAGTTTTAAAAATAGCTTCTGACTTCAAGCATTACTATGTGACCCCACGATGGATTCATGTTGTGCATTCAGAAAAGTTGCTTTAAAGCAGGAGAGTGTTATTGAATCTCTGGCAAGCCAAGTCTGCTAATGCAGTGAGCATATCGAGGGCAAAAATAGAAAGCAGAGAGATGAGATCAGGTATGTGCTCCTTGTAAGAGAGCTGGCTATGCCCTACATTTTGGCTGGCCCAGCACACACCAGCTCTACCTTTGGCCACGTCTTCTTATCCCAAGCCTTTAGGCTTGGGAGACTTCCCCTCTTGCTCCATACCATGCTTTCTTCTCAAATCACTGCTGGATGCATCTTGCCTCCAAATAAACAGACAGTATTTGGGGGAACACCCTGCCACCATAGGATCATTGAATCCTAGAGTGGTTTGGTTTGGAAGGGACATTAAAGATCATTTAGTTCCAACCCTCCTGTCATAGGCAGGGACACCTTTCACCAGATGATGTTTCTCCAAGCCCCATCCAACCTGGCCTTAAACACTTCCAGGGATGGAGCATCCAAAGCTTATCCGGGCAACCTATTCCAGTGCCTCATCACCTTCACAGTGAAGAATTTCTTCCTAGTATATAATCTAAACCTACCCTCTATCAGTTTGAAGCGGTTAGCTCTTGTCCTATCACTACCAACCCCATGGGACAACACACAGACACAGTGACTGCCTTGGGGTAGCAATGAGCCCAGTGGCGGCTTGCGCTTCGGGCACAGAAAGGACAGCTGGTGGTTTTTCATCAAGCTAGGACCCACAAGTTCGTGACCCTGCTTTTCCCTTGGCCCAAATGCTCCCTCAGCCCTATCTCTCTGCAGGCCTCATGGCTGGTGGCTATTCGACGAACCTTTCTAGAAGAACTCTGGGCAGGAAACAATTCACATCTTGCAAAATTTTCCCTGTTCCCCAGCAGGGTGGAGCTAAAGCCTATTTGTATTTATTTGTCTAGTTCTGAATGAAAAATAAGTAACGACTTGCTAGAGAGGAGTGAAGAGCCAATGTACCCAGAGAAGGGCTCCCTGGAGACAAACCTCCCTGCTCTGCCCATCTCCTGTACCCTCCCACATGACAAGAGAGCTGCTGTTGGCCATTCTGGTATGATCTCCTCATTCTCCTCCTCTCTTCTCATCCACATATTCCCCTCAGAAAAGCATGGAAACATGGAAAGTTTCTGGTGAAAATCCAGGTCCAGCATCTGGGCGTCTCCCTGCCGATGCCAGGGAGCCAGAGCAGCGGCCGTGCTGCAGGTCTTGGCTGCACTGGGGAGAACTCTCAGCAACCTCATTCCCTGACACCGCAATTCCCTCTGGGTGCAAAGCAGATGTAAACTCGCCCTCGGCAGCCAGATGATGTAAGGGGAAATCTTTACATGGCAAAGTGCCAGCGGAGCTGACCTCCCGTCTCTTCCCTGCTCCCAAATCCCAGCGCAGCTGTACTCTGCTGATCTCCATGTGCCACAATTAGCCTTTAAGGAATATGGCAAGGATTCATCTAGTAGAGCAGCACTAAGGCTGCTCAACTCCTGCCCGGGACAGCACTGGCCCCCATAAAACACTGTGGTTGGGTACACAACATGCTACCAGACAAAATCTTGCCTCCCACAAAAACACTTATAACAGAGGGTGTGTAGGCTCCCTGCAAGCTTTGAGAGCAGCCCTGGCTGACATGCACATTTCCCAGCTTGGTGTTTTCTCACAGCTCTGAGGGGGATCTGAATGCCAACTTTCCACCTAATCCTTCAAGAAAGCTTGTCTGGACTCTGCAACTCAGGTCCTGATCTGGTGCAACCGAGCAGCTTTTCTTCAGCAGATCGCTTCAAACTGACAACCCAAGTTCCACTCCATGGCAGGGATTATGCTGGGAATGAGTGAGAACTGTTAGCAAAATACTGGCTATTTATTTGAAAACACTCTTCTCTCTTTCAGCAATTTCATGTTCTCTGTCAATTCAGCATAATCTCTTAAGGGAATGCAGAGTTTGTGAAAGGTGCCTGTGTGATCTCTGAGCTTGCTCATGCCACACAATTGTCCTAAACACAGCGGTTCCTCCTTGAGGTCTAAGGTTTTTTCCATACTTCAAATTGTGAGCCTTGTTCAAACAGCTTTTTCCCTGTTTGCTCCTACCCATCACACATATGGAATGGGAGTTGGAAGCTGTGCTTGGTCCTCCAGCCTAAGAGAGGCTGCTCCCACATCTGGCTGCTGATTTAAACATGTTCCCACTCACTGAAGAGTGTGAGAAATTATCTATCTGCAGTCCTGGATGGATCTCCTCATCCTTCTCATGTCCAGAAGGCCACTGAAGGAATATGGAGTAACTCCATACCCTGTCACCCCAAACTAGCTTCTCCAGTCTGCAGGACACAGGAGAAGTGAGCCAAACTAAAAGACTTTGGGAGAAAACCCCCCTGGAACACCCAAAGAGAAAATATACCGACCCCCTATATGGGATCTGTGTTTTGCACATGAAATAGTCTTTGACATCACTCTGGTCTATAGCCTGAGACACTGGTTTGGGGCATTGAGGGAAGCTTTAATTCCTGTGGTTGCGTCCTCCCCATTACAACCAAGACAACAAATACAAGCATGTTGATGTATTTTGTGTGATGTGGGCACCTGAAAAACTGGTTTGAGTTCTTTTCTCCTTTTTTTACCTCCAGAAACCACAAAAGATACAATTCTGAGTCACAGCCAACCTGAAAAACAACTCCACACTTCTGAACGAACTCTCCACGCCCCAAGACATCCTACTTCAAAACACTGTTTTCTAACCACTACTAATAACCTACTTTGTAATCTACTTTATCTAAACATAATTTCCCATTAAGTGAAGTAATTAATTTTGCTTATAATCCTACTCCTGACAGCATTTTATTCAGGGCAGAAGAAAAGACACCCTCAGAAAACCACACCAACAAAACACACACAGGGAGGTCAGAGGAATGTCAAAGATTAAAAGAATTTGTGAGACCATGGGACAAAGAAAGCTTAGGGATCAGCCCCCAGATGGTACAAACCACCTTTATAAACCAGGTGAGAAGTCAGACATCTCTCGGATAAATCTGAATTCAAAAGGAGCTATTCCTATTGCACTTTATCATCAGCCAAAAAAGCCACAAGGACTACAGTGCCTGGGCAGGGAAAAAAAAATAACCCGTGAAACTGTTACATGACCTAGATTTCATTGAAGAACTGTGGAAGTAATATATTTTCAGCATCTGCTGCCATTTCTTTTCTTTTTGAATAGTAAAAGGCAGAAGCCTGGTTGGTTTTAAGGCTGGTGTAGCCAGCCATGCATCACTTATGCCAAAATCATTCCAGGGCAGGCAGGGCAAAACACACACCCTCAAAAGCATGTCCTCACCCTGCCCCTCTGGCTGTGTTTCATTTTTGAGAAGAGAATATTGGTTTAACCAAGAAGGAGTGAACATTTGCCCCATTTTACTATTTCAGGCGGAGTTCTGAGCCAGGCGGTTTGTTTCAGGCAGGTGCAGCCTGGAGCAAGTGTCTGATTTCAGCGTGGGAGAGGGTCTCAGGGCACCTTTCTCCACGTGTTGGTGTTTCAGTTTGCGATGGTTAATCGCTCTACACCAATCTCAGCAACTGTTGACACAAAATAGGTGGAGATCAGGTCTCTGCAAGCACAAAATACCAGAAAGGCAAACTATATGTAAACACACTTCAGATAGCTATGACAAGAATAGACCAAAGCCTGACTTGCAAAGCCATAATGAACTACTACTCTCCCCTTCTGTCTTTTTTTTTAAAATATATTAATGGCATATAGTTTTAATTGCATTTATTTTTATATATATTGAAGGTATGTCTTGCACTACAAAGAAATCAAGCCCTAAGAACTGTATTTACAGAGAAAGTGCAAAGCCCATCCCTTACTTGCAGCAAAGCATTTCCACAATACAATACATGGATGGACGTTTTTTAAAGCCAAACTCTTGTTTTGAGACTGCAAACACTTGAACCTCAGTATATTTAAATAAAAAGTAGTAAACAAAGCATTCTGACCCCTACCCTGATCCTGCAGAACAAAGCTAGGGCAGGAGAGGGGAAAAGAGCAAGTGGTGAAGGTTAGCATGGTGCTGTTTCATCTTATTTCCCTGACACCTGCCAGCACATTTGTTACAGAATGTTAATGCACCAACTGAAAAAAAAGTTCGTCAGGTACAAAATTACCCCAGAAGGGTGAAAAGAGGGTGTTTTTTTTGGCTGCATATTAACTTCTCAAGTGCTGAGCACCTTTTGTTACTCAGGACTACTGGCAGGTAAACCCTGTTTGTACTGTGCAATGCTCTGTGGTGGGAACCAACCTTTCTCCCCCTCAAAAACGCATCCGCATGAATAAAATAACACCAGTTATTTTTTTGCTCAGTGCTCAGGGTGCCACTAATTAGACTGTTTGCTTATGCAAAATGATTCCACATTTGCTTTTGAAATAAATGGTGTTTCCTTTGCTGGTTTTCTCCAGCCTGAATCTAGGGATTGTTGGAGCCATTGTTTGAAGCATCCTTCCTTGGTGCTTCTGAACAGGATTACACCTGTTTTGGGATATGTGGAGACTGCCAAGACTGGACTGAGCAAGAAACCTCTATTAGCTCTCCACAGTCTGCTCCACGTTCTGAGGTCCCAGACGCCAAGGGGAGCATTTCCCCCCAAAAACCCTCTTTACTCATCTCTTCTGAGCAGCTGACCCCTTTGAAAAAACTCCCATGTTTCATGCCAAAACTGTACCACTCCTCCTTAAATCCATGCACCAAAACCAAACCCCACCTGACTAAACCACCATGCTGTATTTTTAAATGGCTTTACTGAACCAAAAAAAAAAAATGCCAGCCTAAAATCCAGTGATCCAACAGTACCTGATGGCTCTACATTCACAACTCTTCCCCCTGTAAGCTATTTGCTCAGCTTTTCTAATAATACCTTGAGTGCCTGGCAGCTCTCCAGGGCTGTCTAAGGCAATATGCAAGCTAAACATTTTTTCATCTGATTTCCATATTTTCTTGAAATGAGTAACTATACAGGATTTTACCTAGTGAGTATTCCTGATTGCTGTAATTTAAGAACAGAGAAATAGACTACAGATGTAATATTATTATTACAATTGGCATTCAAGGTGAAAGGCATAACAATTAGCTAAGACTTAGTGAAAACATAAATGTAAAAATCTGCTTGAAAAACCCAGCACATGGTGCAGTTAGAACAGCTAATTTACTGCATGCATTCTGAACTGCTCAAATGATATAACAATTCACCCAGCAAGATACTTTTTTAAATAGTTTTCTTGGTGTTTTGTGGGTTTTTTTTTTTTTGGAGGGGGACGATTTTCATGTTGCAAACACCTGCTGTCTTATTTTACTGTGGAATATCAAACAATACATATTTGTTAAACCTGAAACACATTCTTTCTTATTCCTATTTTTTCCTGCTTCCAAATGTATTCCTATTAACAAAACAGTGTTTAAATAACATTTGTATACATATTTTTGAATCACATAGAGAAGAAAAGTAAATCGTCTCCAAAATCTGATGGTTAAGTTCCTATTGCTGAAGTTGAGAGGATAATTTGCGAATGTTTTAACATTTACAAGTAAATAAGTACTTGTATTTACGATATCTGATTACTGAGAAAAGTATTTGTTATGTTCTTACACAGATTCAAATTGCATCTTGACCTTTTCTCATTTAATCTGTTTACTTCAACAAAAGCAGTAACAGATACAACTGAAAATGAGCAGATATTTTACTCGCCAAGGACTAAAAATCACTGAGCGTGATGTGCTCTGCAAGGGGGCAAACTAAGTATCTTCACTATTTATTGTAGTCTGCAATTTGGTAGGTAGAGGAGGCGAAAATCCAACACTGAGGATAGGACCAGCACCTGGTTTTGCTATGCTCCCTTCCTGTTGGCCTCCTCCCCCACTTACACCCTAAAAATAGTGCTTAAGTGGGACTAAAGTGGTGCACTGGTCATGTGCTGGCCTTTTACTCGGGGTGAGTATCACCCTCAGGAAAGGAATTAAGCAAAGATGATGTTTACACTAAATGCCCAGCCTTACGAAGGAGCCTTTCCATCCCCTCAAAGGGGCTGGCATGGGGCTCAACACATGGGAAAGACCAGACAACATTATCACTCGGATTTGGGTGTGTTTGGGGTGTGTTTTAGGTGCACCAAACCCCTGGCATGCTGTGATATAAAAACCACAGCAGGAAAAGTGAGGCCGGGTACTATTTCCCAAAAGATAGAGTAATGCAGTCACTCCTCCTTCCCATGTACCTCTGTGGAGGGGTGGCTAGGGGCTTTCTGCATCTGCCCCATCTGTGTCTCTCTATCTGCATCTCCCAGCTGCCCATCAGTATCTTCCCCATGCCCTCCATCTGCATTTCCCAATCTGCATACCCCCATCTAGTCCATCCATAACCCCAGCATCTGCAAGCCAGGCTGAGCAGATGGAAAGGACACCCCTCACAGTGGCGCTCCCTATTCATCGCTGGGTGCTGGGGAGCACTTCTCCATGAGAAGTGCAAAATCCCTCTGCCCTCACCATGCCACTCTGCCTGCCCATGTCCTGGCAAAGCAGGTCTTCCTATCCCAAGTCCATCCCTGATTTTTCAAACTCATCTTCAGGCTGGTCTTGGAGCCTTTGAAAAATTTCTTTCTTACAAAGTTTCAGTAAAAATAACCTCATCCATCTCCAAGAATGAGATTAGGGAAATTAACATTATTTGATGGGTTTTTTCCAGTGTATTTGGTTTGGGTTTGTTTTGGGGTTTTTTGCAAGCCTAGGAAATTATCCTCAAAATTGACATATCAAAAAGCCAAGGTCATAAAAGACTTAGGAAACCATATTACTCGATCTGCTTTCACCCTAGTCTATAGTCTACTTCATATGCAAACTGGTGCCAGTTCATGCCACCATTTTTGATAGGGCTTAATGCCCCAAGCACCCCAATGATGATTATGTCTGTTAGAAGAACAGGTCAGGGCATTATAATGTAGAAAACTTGATTTCTACAGGAAATAAACTTTGACCAAGTGAATGAATAAGGCAACAAGAAAAGCAAAGCAGCCCTGGTTGATGCAGCCAAATGCTGAACTGGAGAAGAGGATTCAGCTCTGCTGCTTTCTTGGACTGCTTGGGAGTTACTGAGTAAATAATAGAACTCAAACATTTCACCAGCAATTACCGATTTCTCAAATATCTCCTCCATACCCAACACTACAGGTTGGCAAGCTAAGACACCAAGGCACTCAGAACTTGGGAGTTTCCACTGAAATGTGACATTTCAATAGTTGTTGGGCCCTAAATGTGGATAACTTGCTGTCATTTTGAGGCATCTCACAGTCCCAGACCAAACCAAAATTTGTGACTGTGCTGGACCTGGACCTCCCTGAGCCTCACTTCTTCCCCTATGAACTGGGACAATGCTATTCTCCCTCTTTGCAGGTCAACTGTGGAAATACCATGCAGACCCACAAACTTGTATGCATATATAAGCACACGGAGGTCAGGGAAGGGCTTGGGTATTACAGCAGCAAGCACCATAGGAAAGTCCAGCAGTAATTATTAATTACATCTTCAAGCACAGTCTGAATACAGCTCAACAGAAGAAATACAGAAGAATGAGGGCAAGATAAAATATTGACTAGCTGCTCCATCATTGTCTGGACTGTGCCCTAGATAGCACAAGGGTATTTTGAAAAAAGCAAAATGAAAACACCTAATAAAGGCTGCAGATTCAAGGATTTGAATTTTCAAACTTAAACTTTTTTTTTTAAGATCATTTTAATGCAGCTGTACACAACGCTATTTAGAGAAAGAGTCACATATAGATACGCACATACAGAGAGGTTATATAGGCACATTATTCTACAAATATACAAACATTTTTCTGTGTGTACCAAGACTCTTCTAAAACATAAACAAGTATCTGACACCTAATGCATCCTTGATGAGAATTGCTCTCTCCTTTGTAGAGTACTACCAGCAATTATTTACCATTAGTTCTTAATGGGAAGGGATTCAGCTGGGAACTAGTAAACAAGAGAACTGTATAGATTGTTCAATATAACCTGTTTGGCTCTCAACTGAGGTAAGAAGCAATTGGATCACACCTCCTGGATATTTCAATCACAGTTTTTATCACCTGGGAAAAGCACCTTATTAACCTGTACTTGGTCAGGTCTCTTCCATATCCATATAGGCAATGCTGTCAAGATCATACAAGTGACCCTTCTAGTTCATGTTACCATTTTTCCAATCCTAAACTGCTATGGAGTTAAACAACTAACACAACGGAGACCTGAATGGTTCATTTAGACTAACAACATCTTCAACTCTCATACCTTCCTACCTGCCATAGATTAATTTTTATTTTGCATCAGTGTAAGGGTTCCCTCTTTCCAGAACAGAAACATCCAACTGAGGTAAAAAGATTGTCCTAAAAGGCAATGCCAGTGATTCACAAGAGAAGTGGGGAAAAAAAAAAAAAAGGAAAAACCCAACAAGTGGATTATTTCATTACCTAAAAAAACTAAAACAACCCAAGGAAAACGGTCATGTTAAGACTGTGGTATTTTTAAAGACATATGCCCTACCACGGATACATTTTCTGGCACGTCTCACATCATCACCCCATTCCTGTGACTCCTCCACCATCAATAGGAGTTGTGTGCATCAGCCCGGGGAGCCCCAACACTGGGCAGCCCATATGTGAAAAGCACCGTTTTTTTCGTTACGGCAGAGAACTTAAGTATGCAACCAGCACATACCGTAAAGGCATTCAAAATATGACAAAAAAAATTGTTCGAATGCTTTCAATCTGCAGGAAACAAATGCTCTCTTCACTGACTGCTCTGTGGCAAACTTCTAATTCCAGCCAGAAAATCCAACATTCCCAGTCTGGGCTAACGACCATGCTACCAGACATGAGTTTATGTTTTTCATGCACATTTCATGTATTCCCACATGCTGTGTTGCTGCCAATAATTTATGACTGATCTGCACCCAGCCTGCCCTTCAGCATTTTATTTAATCTCTGCAACAGTGATTTACAATGACTCATCATTAATACAAAAATGTACATGTGTGTTAACAAGTTTGGAAGAATCTAAGGAGGAAGGCAAAATTTTTTTGCGAGTCATGGCTGAATGACTTATGAGCATGTTGAAGAAAGGCAAAACTAACCGGAAATGATATGTTAGCTCTTTCCTGCAGCAAAATGTTTAGGTAAGAAGAGTTTCTTCCACTGGGATTCAGTAAAAGGTTCGAGAGGGTTGCCCCATACCCCTGAGGATTTAGGAGGAGATGAGGCACTCACTGGTCACCTCATGGCTGGGTATTTCCCGTGCAACCTGCACACTTAACAACAGCTTCACAGTCTCGTTACTTAGCATCCATTGCAAAAAGGAGGGGCTGAATTGCCATGTTTTGGCATCTGTGCCCACCACTTGTGATTTAAGAAAGCCTGACTGCCTCTGTAGTGTTAAATACTGAGGAAAGAAGGGGAATTGTCTCAATAATTTATACAATTGTAACACCACAGCAGAATTACTGAACTAGCTCAAGCAGAGGAAGTCTGCCCTACATCCACAAGACTTCAGTTGGCTATAATGTATTTTGACCTCCTTTTTTTTTCCCTTGCGCCTAAGGAACTCGTAAGGACACACCTGACACAAAGCCAAAGTAAAAACTCCTCATGTTCAAGGTGAGATGGGTACTGCAAAACACCCTGTAAAGTCCCTTGGAAGAAATTTCACCAGCTTTAGTTCAAAGCATCCCCTGTTCATCATCTTGGAAAATGTCTTTGATAGACCATCCTAAACTGACACACTTGTTCATGCCAAATCTTACACTGCTGGACCCTGAAGAAGCAGCACACCATTAAACTGAAGGACAACCATGTAAATTAGGGTAATGCCTGGCTGAAGGTTGGAGGATGTAAGCTGAAGGAAACCCTAATGTTTTCTGTCTGAGCCAAAATACTGTGGGTTGTGCTACCTTGTAACACATAAATGTTATTTTTAGTGCCTTTTATTCCTCCATTTTAAAGTAAGTATCTTGGAAGCATACTACATATACACTAAGTATTAGGTATTTTCCTTTATTCAGCATCTTAAAGGGCTTCAAAAAATTGATCTCCCAGGGCTGCTGTGGGGTCACAGAAATTGATAACCCTTACAAGCTATGCTTATGTGAGCCCGCCTGCGTCTCTCAGATAGTGCACTTTGTAAATTAATCCTCCAAAGGCAAATATATTGTAAGTAGCTTGTTATCTCTAAAGTACTAAATTGAAGAATACACGGGATTATATTGACAGAAATTACATTTTCTGTAATGGGGTTTAATATATCTGAAATCTCTCCCATAGGCTCCTACTCTCTCTAAGAGAGGAGGGTTTGTTAATGTAGGTGCAATGGACATCAAGACCAAATTTATTCACTAAAATGGATTAGGCCATGTAATCAGAGCTTCAGTAATATTAATCTCTGACACTTATTGAACAGAAAAAAAACCCCAACTTTTGTCTGCAAACTGGCATTCCTCCCTCCCTTTTCCCCAGCAGGCTTGCCATTTGCCTTGGCCATTTTCTGGGTATTACTTCAAAGAGGATAAGGTTTCCCATCATAAACACTAATCTAAAAATATTAGAACAATTAATTAGATACACTTAGTTTTACAAGGTATTAGATTGCAGTACACTTCAAATATGACACTTGTTCTGGGATAGTGGGAGGAACCTACATTTTGATACAGTATCAAAGGGTAATAAATCAAACTTGTCTTTTTTTTAAAGGTTTGCAGTTGTGTGATACTTAAATCACGAGTAATTTTCACTGGTTGCCTCCATCACATCCTGGACAGTTAGCAATCCAAAATCCACTGGAGAAATAGCATGGATCTTGATTTCCTTCAAACAAATTGCTATTATAATAGATCAGGGGCTCCACCAACCCTTAGTTGGAACAAATAAATAAAATTGCTTCACACTGTACTTCAGCAGCAAAGAACCAGATTACCTCAAAGCTTATTCAAGCTTCCAAAAACTGGACCAAGCTTCCAAAAACAAACCAGTAAAGAGACA
Source organism: Acanthisitta chloris (assembly GCF_000695815.1). Taxonomy (NCBI): domain Eukaryota; kingdom Metazoa; phylum Chordata; class Aves; order Passeriformes; family Acanthisittidae; genus Acanthisitta; species Acanthisitta chloris. The sequence continues at coordinate 16,651 of NW_008684918.1, read as the reverse complement.
TAAGGATGTCAGTCAAAAAGGAAAAACACCACTAACAACATTAAAAGAAGCATAACAGCATCCCCAAGTAACAGTATGCTGGGCAAAAATGGGGCCAATTGCCCCTTTGTTTCACCCAACATTTGAACCTCTTCCAAGACCAAAGCTCCGCAAGTGGATGTGCCATCCTAATGAAGAACACACATCCTCAGCCAGAAGGAGGGACGGGTACCCAAATGTGAATACACTGAAATCACCCTAAGTGATGGCAAAATAAAACAGTAGCAAACCTCCTAGTTCCTATACCTGAAACCACTCACTTGGCTCTATCCCTTTTGCATCAATAAACTGTTGGGGGAGGGGGCAAATAAAAAGAGCAAAGTGTGCCACCAAAAATGCAAAGTGTTAGGTGAAGGATGCCAGCAACCATATAGAAACACTAAGGAAAATTACTTACCAATTGTTCACTTGAAGTATAGTGAGTCCCGTGTCTTGTGCCAACTGCTTTTTCTGTTCTTCTGAAGGGTAAGGGTGCTATAAGACACCAAAATAAATATATACATTTAAAGCAATGCGCTTTTTTGGACTACTTTTTATTTTAAATTAGAAAAAAAACCCCACAAAACAAAACAGAAGCATGACATCTATTATTGAAAGGTGAAAATGCTGAGGTGTGTCACTCTTTTATAATTATTAATGGGCTACTACATCACTTAATTAATGGCAGTAAAAGACAAGCCAATTATAAAGATTAGTGAAGTGAAGAAATAACTGCTTAGGTTACTGACAGTACCTTGATACTCAAGAAGGATATTTGTTGCATTAGCTGAAAGTTTTTGTACTTGCCTCAAATGATCAATTAGAGTCAAATAATCTTTTTTTCTTCTTTTTTTTTTGGCATTTCACAGAAAATAAAGAATGTCATAAAGCACTTCTCTGTAAAACGAAAACACACTGATGTTTTCTGAGATAGTGAAGGCGAAACTTGCCAGTGCCCCAAAATAATTTGCAAATAAGATCAGCATCCTGAACATAAACAAACGCCCGGGTTTTGAACACAGGCCAATGCAAGGTCAACAATCAGCACATTTTTGCCCGACATTAACATAGCTGTGCTGCACTAATCCTAAGAGACAGAAAATAAATACTGCTTTAATTGAAGATAATGTAAAAATTCAATCATAAGTAAAGTTTCTTGTGAGAATTTGATTGCTTTCTCAGAATATTTGCTTCTGCATTAATACAGAATGCTTAATGAATCAACTGTGAAAACCACAGTCAAGTTTGAAATGTAGATATGTAATTTCTGTCCTTTTCTTCCATGCAAAAATGTCACTGTTCCAAAAGGAAATGTACAAATATAGTAAATGCAACAATTTCAAGGAAAAGTCCTGTTTTAAGAACCTGGTTCAGCTTCTAACCTGAACACCCAAGTCTCCGTACACATCAGATTCAGACTTGATCTGCTGCAAGGTGCTTAACAGCATTTCAATAAAGATAATTTCTTATAACTGGTTAGACCTATCCCAACGCCACTTAGCAGTTGGCTGTGACAAAGTATTTGCTGTTACACACTCATCCCTTTTTTTCCTTTCCCCCAAAACGTTCCCATATTCTCTGGATGTATTCTTCAGTATAATATTGCATGAGACATAAACTGAAACCTTGTAAAGTGTAACCTCATAAAATTCCACAATCTTATTGGTATTGTAACTGTTTAGCAGATTTTATATATTCTTGTAAACAGCACAGTCTGACATCCCATGGCTATATTATAGGCCTATATCCCTTCACATTACCAACAAGGAATATTTGTTGTAACTCCAGGAACTTCCCTTAACTCAATGTGCCCATTTCAAAGCCCACCACTATGGCCATCAGCTCCACAAGACACTTTTTTGATTTTTTCACCCCCAAGTGATAGGGAATTTTCAATTCTTTTCAAAATACTGCTTTCTTGACAAGAAGCCCACAGATAACTTGCACACCTGTAAAACACCCCCTGTATTTTCTGTGTATACATGAAACAGCTCCAGAATTGCAAAGTTGGAGATAGAGAAGGGGATTTTACTTCTTTTTTATGGGTAATTTGCATTTTACACATGCAAAAATATAGCATGAATTTTACTGTCTGCCTTCTATACACATTCATCCACAACAAACAGTCACACTTGACTTATGTCCATCTATCTGAACATAACATTTTGCTTCCCTTCAAAAAAAAACCCCAACCCTACAGAGATGATTTATAACATTTTCATCTTTACAGCTTACTTCCCATTTCATTACTCTGCTATGAAGCAAGGACAAAATTATTCTTTTTTTTCTTATACTGCTTTGCCACCTTACATGTGATCTAATTTTAAGTAATTGAACAAACTATGTCTAATTTCATGCAGCAAGCAATAATTACTAGACAGCCTCCAGCTATTGGAATTGAGAAGTCTGTCTCCATTAAGCAATTTTCAATTGTTCTGGACTTTTTTCCAAATAGACAAGACTGGATAAAATTAGTCCACAGAATAATACAGTCACTGTAAAAATAATTGCTTTAAAAGTCCCAAACCCCAAATTCCTCAAATTGCAGTATGTTTAAGGTCATCTGACTTTTTTTCATATCCTAGTACAGCATAAACTTTTAATTTCATGATAAATCTGTAATTGCCATAATCACATGACAGCCTGAGATTTCACATAGCTAATCCCTCTTAGCTAAAGGTTCACAATGCGGCAGGCTTTTTAACTGTGATTTGGTGTGGTTTAAAATAATCTTAAACACTAGGCATCCTTATTATATAAGATTTCTGCGGATTGTACGAGTTGTTCCTTTGTAGGCTAAAAATAAACTAAAATAAAATAATAAAAATGACTTGACAAAGAATCATCGTGCCACAGGCTAGGTTGCTATAAAAACATTCAAAGCCTTGTTGCATTCTCACCCACAGGGCTCGGAAGGCCTGTGCTACAGGCAAAGGCAGACATCACGTTGCAACAGAGAGAAAGGGGGAAACCCTGAGAACTGCCATTTTATGAAGAAATAGGAAATTCAATTGAAACTGTTGCTGTTGGTCTTTATTCCACCAATGCAAGAATGACAGGTGCCTTCTGAAAGCTCTCTGATGGTTGTTTACAGAGATAAAGAAACATGAAGATAGATATGGGTATATATATTAGTGTATATATGTATATAATACTTGCATGAATACGTTCAAAATATATATACAAATATATCTCTCTATATATCTTAGTCAAATGGTTTAGTTTAAGGTAGTCCTGTGAGAAGCAGAAAGTTGGATTTGATCCTTACAGGTCCCTTCTAATTTGAGATATTCTACAAGTCTATGAAATATACAAATAAATATGGAAGTATGGCTAAAAACACCGCACTGACTGCAGTTGACAAGTCCACCTATAGCTCTGGTTCACTTTGGGATATCAAAGCAAACTGTTCAATAAACAGTGACTTGAGACCTTCACTTTGTTGTGTACATTAGCTCCTACCATTATCTCTTAAAAGCTTAATTATTTGCAAACAATTGATCAAGATGGGAATTGGAGAAAAGAGACGCTAGACCACCGGGAGAGCTGCAATGCATTAGGAGAGCAAACAGAATTACCTTTAGGTCTTATAATCAGAATTAACGATTGGGACCATACGCGGGGCAGCACGAGAGGCTGTAACACTCATGCTGGAGTGTTTTCCATTTGATCTGCATTAACACCTCAAGTGAAAGCCATAAAACAGTGATTACAGATGGGAAGGCTGACCCTCCTTCCCAGAACCAGCCCAGCTTATGCACACTGCAGACAGGCTTTCTTGCCAAGGCCAGAGGAAAAGGGCAAATCCAAGGGGAAAAACAAGCAGGAAGAGGGCAGGTTAGGAAAAAAAAAGGAGCGAATAAGGCTGACAATAGATAAGGGCTCTGAATTTGCTCCAATATTTTCTGATCATGCCTGCTACTGCTGCTACAGCACTATAGAGCAACATCCACTGAATGATATGAGACCTTGTGCTTTTCCCTTTCCATAAATCTAGCACTGAAATGCAGATTGTTTGGCACCATTAATGTGTTTTTGAGGCTCTGTGGTATTACTTTTAATAATGACTTAGTACAGAAAGTGATTGCTTAATAACACCATCAAAGTCTGCATGCAAATGAAAATTATCCCTGGGGGATTTGCCCAGGGTAATATGAACAGTTAAGGAACATTTGAAAAGGTAAAAATAACTATGCAAAATATGAGTCAGAGCAGTCGTTTTAGCAGTAACAAAGAAATCAAAGTGACAGAGAGAAAAATTTAACTTTCCATCATGTTTTCTCATCACTGTTTTATGAATGGTATTTAGCAAGCAGTAGTCTTAATAGAAGCCTCTTTTTAACGCAGCTGAGAGCATTTTTAGCAAAAGAAATAATAAGCCTTTTTTTAATCACCTTTGACTAAAGACAGTGGGTAAAGCCTCCAGTAGGTACGGATGGAAAGCTACAAGTTTGTCTCTTAATGCCCTACCTTGTCCAAATGCACTCTTTTCCTCAAATTTTCCACCCCCGGTGGCAAATGCTGGATGCCAGGACAGCGACAGACTTTGTCTTATCTGTAACCCAGTATCAATAACACTCCCTCCCTCCCTTTCTGTCATAGCAGTGCACTGCAATGGTGGGAGAAAAGTAGGAAACTAATCCTGCCCAAAGTTTACAGCTGAGATAACGGGAGGCAAACCTGCCCCTTCTCACCCCCCAGATTCCTAATTCCTCACGGCACCAAACTGCCACCATGCCCTACCACAGCAAGGAGGCCAAAGCAATCCCCAAGCAAAAGGTTGCATTCTATGTTAGAAGGAGGTCGTGGCAACCGTCCAGCATCACCCTTATCATGGCAGCGCCGTCGCTTGTCTGACCACACCAGGAGAAACTTTTCAGAAGTCCTTTTATCCCCTTCCTTCAGTCCTCTGACTCCTCCAGACAGTGTAATGCACCAAGGTGACATGACCTTGAGCTAAACTCTGGTAGGCGATGCAGAGAAACTACTCCCCTAAAATTTATGCCCTCAAAAGTGTTTATTAACTGTTTTCAAACATCAAAATAAAAAGGAAAATAAAACCCCAACACTATGATTTTCTTGCTTCTGAAGAGAAATCCAGCCTAACTCAATATTTGGAATAAAACCTGAGGTTCAGATCTCCAGTGACAAACTGCACATTGATTTTATGCTGAACTCTAAATTCTTGCTTTACCCAAACTTGTCCAGGGTTAGCTAAGGTGGCAGCACAGGCATTTGGGTCTCTCCCCTTCCCTTACCTCCCTCTGGTTTGTATTTGAACTGTTTACATTAGTCATCAAGTTGATCTATGAGAAATTACTATTTTTTTAATATCCATAATGCTTTCCTATTGTCTCTCAGCTTTATGAATTAGTTTTACTGTTGCAGTGAATGCTTTTTTTGTCTCCTGACTGCACATTATCAAAGGGACACTTTGTGCCTGCTATTTGCATTACAAAAGCAGTGCATGGTGTAGTCTAAGAACAGAGCTTGAATTTATAGTTTAGTCCTGGATCCTCACACATTCTGGCCTCCTAAAGAATAACAGGGGTTCCTTCACTCACAAAGTAGCCAAAAAATGGTTGGATCACTATCCAAAAAGTCACAAGATTGCAACCTCCTTTCTTCACCCACCACCGGTGTGTTTAGAGGGAGTGATAAAGAGAACGCGTGGAGTCCCCTTGCTTATTTTGCAAGCTGCCTGAATCAGTTTATAGACCATTGCTGAGACCTGCTTTATATTCAGGCAAGGCTGTAAAAAGTTGCCAAGTTGAGGTGACCTGCTAAGGAGGGGGGAGAAGAAAAAATTCAACTCGGAAGCTGCAAACTTGATCCTGTTTATCCCATGGGGATGGCTTGCACGTTGAAGGAAATACTAAACATCGAGAAGGAAGTTGTTTTATTAGAAATGCATCTCTGAAGCTGGGAGGAAAAAAAGCCTGTGCAAAGTTTGCACAGTCTTTTCCTTGGCTGAGAGCAGTGAGTCAGCCTGATAATGCTGTTGAAGTGTGAGCTGGCTTTGGCATTTCAAACTCCTCGTTGCTTTTTCAGCACAGCAAGAAAACGCAGTCCATATGACGCGGTCATGCTGCAGACAAAACCAGCCTTTTCCTCTTTCAAAAGAAAATATTTCCTCAACTTATTGTAATAGTTTAATATCCCAATGGTAAGGTTTTTTCATAACATTACTGTTAATAAATTCTGGTGCTGCCAGAGTTATTGGACTGCAAACTATGAGCACAAAACCAACAGATGAGCTTGGTCTTTTAAAGTAAAAAATGCATCAAAATATGCAATGTGACTAGATGCTGCATTGCTATGACTTGCCTACATCACTATGGCAAGGTCATACGCTGCTGCCTGATTCTTCTCCAGCCCATTCCTATGAGATGGGGCTCTAAGACACTGGCCATCATCACCCTTACAAAAGGGTTTGCAGGGTGCTTTGGCAACCCTGCCAAAAAATGAAAGGCGAGGAAAGGAGGCAGAATCTGACTCTCCTAAGGCAAACACAGGGTGTAAAAGACAGAGCCAATACCCCAGAAGTTTTAACATCTGAACGTGTGTTCACAGTGTAACCTGATTAAACAGGAGTTGGGGTGGTTTCGCAGATGGGGGGTGGAGGAGACGTTTTCTTTGTGGGGGTTTATGAGGAGGGGGAAGAGGTACTGGTAACAGTGACCCTTTTTAATGAAGAAGTTATGCCGGGAAAGAACCCAATTTCTCTTTTTTTCCCATTTGCCCTTTTGTAAATAATTTTCTTGCAAGAGTTGTCTGTGAACAAGTTTTGGCACTCGCTAACATAAATATCCTTTCCAAGGCTGATGGAGAGACATGGTATGGCTTGGGATGCGCTGCCAATACTTCTCTGGTGGCCCCATGAAATTACTCATAATGTGAGCACTCATTAAGGAAAAAAAGTTCAGATCATCCCTTGCACAGGATATTACAGAAGTCAGAAAATGGAAAAACCTTTTAACTCATCTAATCTGTCTTCTGGCTGCTACAATATTATTCCTTCCATACCATATATTATTAGCCACTGCCTTTTCCAGTTGAGCTTTAGCTAGTCCAAGCAATGGTGCTTCTGCTATTTCCTTTTGGAGACACTCTGATAGACCTCAGCGTTTGGAGCTTACTCTGGCTCCCACTGGTTTCCAGTTCAAGCAGAGTCTATGGAGACACTACCAAGCCATACACGGGTAATTGCGTGGAGCTTTTCCCATGTTAAACATTTCTTTAGTGCCTATATGTATGTGCACATAAAAATACACACACAGTGCTTGCACATTCACATTAACTTCTCTTAATACACTTAAGAAGAGATTTTTTGCTCTAGGAGCAAGACTATTTGTGCTAATTTGACATAGGTGATGTGCTTTCCCCTCCTCTGCACCGCTTTTCTTTATTCTTCTTATTAATTGTTTCTTTTCTATCACAGCCCAAAATGAACCAAGGACAGAGTAATTAAAAGAAAAAAATGCATCCAAAAGATTAGCAAAACTCTCTTCAGGGCAGCACACAGCCAAAAACAGTGAAATGCTACATCCAAGTGACACCAAAGGAACTGAGGAAATGCATCATCCGACTTCTAACTGCCTTAGAGCTAAAATTCACATCCTTGAAACCCAGCTTTTCAGTTAAGCCAACATCTTTATCAGGCAGCTATGGAAAGGCAGGAAGGCAAATCCCAGCCTTCCCTAGGTGAGCAGCTTTTGGGAAGGAAGAAAAAATATCACCGGCACGACAAAGGAAATCCCGACTACCTGATAACTTCGTAAAAGCACTGCTGTTGTTTTTAGAGCCGACCTAAGACAGATTAGCTCAGGTAAATATCTCCTAACCAGAAGCCTTTTCTCGGCAATAAGTCACTGTCCTTATCTACCTCAAATGACTTTCTAAACAGGTGGGCTCGGAAATAACTCTGCCAATCTGCTGGGAAATGCCAGCGCCAGCAGTTGTAATCCCATAGAGCTAAGCCAAAAGCTTTTATTTGTGCTTTTTGATCTCTTTCCCAGGCTGCCTTTGGTACATCAGGAGCTCCCTCTGCAAGTGAGGGATAAAAATGTTTCCCTATACCTCCCTCCCCTGCCCTACACACCGGTGTGATGAGGTTGTTGGTGGGTTGCTATATTCAGCCAGGTCCCTAATATGCACTGCAGGCTTTTGGATGAAGCAGGAGCTTTAAGTAGGTTTCCCCGGGGTGGCAGCACACTTCAGAGCAGCCACCAAGCAATTTGGGAAGTCTCCTGCCATGGAGCTCGGCCACCTTTTTTCATGTAGGGACCAAGCAGGCATGCAAAGAGAGTTCAAGGCAACTGACACATCAAGGTACACCAAGATTCTCCAACACCAAGATAAGGGGTTACATTCTACTTTACGTTTTCAATTTGAAAAAAAAAAACAAATAAAAGAAAACCACCACCAAGGAAGGAAATGAAAAGATAAAGCTGCTATTTTGCAATGCTGCATGGAAAGTCCTTGAACAGATGCCCTGTCCACCATTAAATATTCACAACATATCCTTGTAGAAGAATAAAGCCCACTCAGCTTATAAGCAAAACCACAATGTGTTCTTCATAAAAAAAAAGGAAAGAAAAGATCTGGGAAGAAAAAAAAAATAGAAACGAGGAGGGAAAAGACAAAAAAAAAGAAGCCAGGAAAACACAACTGTTCTCCGAAGAAGCACAGACTCTTGGAAGTAGCGCACATTCTCCAGCGTTAATTTTCCCACTTAAATTACAGTGATGCTGTAGCCTCATCTCATTAGAGATCATTGTCCCCAGTAGACAGTTGTGTTTATGGGGGATTCTTGCTGTTCCACACCTGCTGCTCAGGTTGCTACGTGATAAAGCCTGCATACAAACAGCAGTCTTGAGGTTGCTGGACTGCAACTGATGAGCCCAGGCTAATTCAGGGGTGATTATGTAGTTTACTGGACCACTAAACCTCTTTAAGCTTGTAATTACTGCCTATTTGAGTAAAGAACATTCAAAAGCAATTCACTGCATCATGCCTGCCACAGCTGGAAGCAGGCTGCCAGCAGTCTGCGGGGACATTAAAATCTACAGGGACTGGGATTTGAGCACAGCTCACAGGCACTGACAGCGGCGCAGCCAAGTGCACTCACATTCCAGCTCACCTTTTCTGACCAGGCATGCTATTAAAGGTGCAATGAAAACTATAGAAATGCAATAAAGATGACAAATAACGGGCCATAATTGAAAGAACTGCATTTTAATGACTCTTCCCCTCTTCCCTCTCCCCTTATATTGGCTAAAAAAAAAATTAAGCCTTTTTGTCATCACAAGGGAAGGGAAAGAAAAGGCCTTTTGCAAAAGGGAAAATGCACTGCATACATGTGTTTCTGTTTTGAAGCTGGGGGCTTTCCTCATGTTTCAAAGCTTTAAAAAGAGTAGGTTTACTTGTAAAGTGAATGCAGACTAAACTCCTTTACATATTTGGCAGAAATGATGATGCAGAAGCATCTAAATCCCTGAATCTTCATTAAATCTTCTTCTGAGTCTTCATGAAACCCTGCAAGAGTATTTCCAGCCTCAGAACATGCACAAATCCCCTCTTGTCACTGCATCACTCGCAAGCACTGGGAAATGCCCCAAACCACCACTCTGCAAATTAACTCCACCCTGCGCAGCATCACAAAAGTCAGACACAGGTCCTTACTATCAAGATGAGTGTTTGGAGGGGGTTTTTTAAAAAATAGATACACATCTCTGATTCTATTTGCCCTTTGAGTTCTGACCCACTCTAGCCTGCCTTTTCAAGTCTGCCCCTTCATCTTTCAATGAGCAGGAAGTTATTTTAAAAGGTGCCTTTTGCATAATTAGCAGTTTTGTGAGTCTGGGTGGAAAAGAGCAGATCAAATGGGACCTGTGACATAGGCAGAAAGGTTGGTAATGGAGATTTTTACAAGTGAGTAAACAAAAGCCTGGAGAGGATTGCTCCAGCAGAGCCTGAGAACTGCGCTGGCAAAACGGAGGGATGATGCCAATATCCCTGCTGAGACCCAACACAGCACTGGCACTGCTGGGAGCTTCAACAAGGTGGCAGCGCCTGCCCATGGGGCTCCAGTTGAAGAGCCCTCCCATCCTCCAGCCACTTCACAACACAGTCTCCCTGCTATTAGACTACCATGTGTGAGGTCCACAGCAATGGGCCTAACGAGCTGCCCGATTAACTAACTGCATGAAATAGGCTTTACAGCCTCACAGGACATTCGGAGATGCAGAATTCATCAGTGTCATTTCCCTGCCCCACTAATAACTGCCACAGCTGCCTGGGAGAATGGGGTGTGGGAAAAGGCAAAAATAAGCAAGGAAAATAAAATAAGCCACTGCTATCGATACAATTAACCCTGGACTGAAGTAAATTTAAGAGATGGGGGCTGTTTTCTCATCTAACAAATTGCCTTGGTTTAAAAATTACGGACATTCCCATCTGTAGTATTAATCGCACTATATATCTAGAGAGGGAAAGGGAAAAAATCCACGCATGTATGAGCATGCCACTGTGAAGAAACATCAGCTTTTAAAGGAGAATGTAAAAGCATTCAGGAAGTTTACCCTTAAAAAGCATGTAAATTCCCAGTCACAACAATCCTCCAACTAAAGCCATCCAAGCTCCAAAGAGCCACAGGCTTGTGTGTTATCCAGCCATCATTCCTATTAATATTCATTAGGCAGGTCTACTTGCATTTTCATAAGCTGTGAAGGTGGCAAAAGAAACAATCAGAATTCTTTAACACACAGGCATCATCAATTCAACATCTGCCAAAGAGGAGTGCATACAAATCTGAGGTTGAAATTCAAATGTGATTTACCTGGGCTAGAGCTGGTCTTCACATTCCAACACCCAGTCAGCTATTTCAGGCTCTCTTGTTTTACCCATCCCACCTTTTACATCCCCTTAAGTTCACTCACCACTATTTTTGCTTTTAAAATAAAAGTACCTCATAAATTCTCTCCCTCCTTAGGTCTACTGAGTTCCCTTCTGCTCAAATAAGCCTGGTTCAATGCAGTCACATATATACATAATACAGCCAGGTTTTAAGTCCCTAAACTTGACTAAGCAATTCTGCTTTCTGGCTAGAGAATTCATTTATCTACACCCATTTAGTATGTGAAATCCCTTTGACTGGCTTCAGGGTGCAGGCCTCTGCAGAAATCCACTTTCTGACCACCCTGGGCTTAAAATTCAACTCCAAAAGATGAACTGAGAAGTCTCCAAAAGTAAACAACTCCTCTAAGTAATGTGGTACCCTGCTCAGCAAAGAAACAAGGCTGATAATGCTAACCATTTTCAGAATAAACTAGGTGTGTTCCCAGGATGATATTTACATGTGCAAGGACGTGCACCATAAAAAAAGCATGATTTAGATCTCCTGAGAGCGATGTAAAAGCACATCCCAATTCTCCACCAAATCTCTAGATTCAGTCCAAAATTAACATGCATTTGCCCACAAGTTCACTATGTATTGGCTCCTGTCCTTACAAAAACATCATTAAAATGCTTGGACCAGGATATGACTCTTCCCTCTTCCCTCTTTGAGACCTGTTTGGACCCAGAGGCCTCCCCCATAAAAAAATAACCTTTTCCCCTCAAAGTCAATGCAGCTCTCCACCAATTTCACTTGGCTTTCAAAAGCCTTTGAAGACCTAACTGTATCCTCCCTCACAGAGGGTTGGTGGAACTAAACCTTGCATTTCAGTGGGAATATTCATGGAGCGAGGCACTTCCTAGGACACAGTATTAGCTGACACTGGAGGGACAAGCCCCAAAATGGCAAACCTGTCTTGACCTGTGTAACTTTAGATATGGCAATTAGCTGCAGTAAATGTGGCCAAAGGCTGGGGTGCTAAAGGATATGTTCTTATCTTTTTAATGCAAGACCCTCGATGGGCATCTTCAACAGGATGAAGGACAGACAAAGCCAGGACAGTGGTTTTTGGAAAGGGCTTTCCAAAAACCCAGACAGAGTCAACTACAAGCAGCCAGTGCCTACCACATCCCCAGCCTGAGCATCTCCTTCATATTCTCCTGTTTGGTCTCCTTCAAGGTCTGAACACATCAAGCACCACACAAATGCAGATGCCTCCACAGATACCAAAAGAGAGACAATCCACATATTTGGAAACAAAAGCATTGATATGGCATGTTGCTTTCAGCACATTTATGGTGTGATGATAATTAACAATTCACAAGAATAACAAAAACATACAATCAATTAATCCTTCCAATACTGAGCTCAAAAATCCCCCCTGCTTTCCCCTCCTTTCTGAACAAAACTCCACCTTTCTTTTAGAAATGAAAGTAGTTTAAAAAAAAAGAGTCACCACTAACAAGTTACAAAGCAAGAAAGAGCAACCAGGCACATTTGATCTTGTTCTATGCATGAACCTTTCTAAGATGACTGCTCCAATTAAAAAAAAAGTCAAATTTATCATTTTGATGATGGGAAGTGATGAACTTGACTATTATATGCATATATTTTGTTTAACAGCTTCATTTATTTTAATAACAAAGAGAAACTAGATCTTTACAGATGAAAGCTTTATTTCATGGCTTTGGTGCAACTGGGATTTTTAAAATCTGTGATGTTAACCAAAATGTGATAATGGATGTTCTCAAGGGCCCTATTTTGTAGCATTTTATGCAGAGCCAAACTGTACGCGAGACATTACAAACATGATGTTTAGCCCTATTTTAAGAAAGTAGAACTGACTCTGGTGTCAGAGGCCCCTGTAATTGTTTTCCATCTGCTTCTTGTGTCTCTGAACAGTTACTTGTGCAGCAAAGTCTGGTTGTAGAAATGCTGTGACAAAGGCATTAGCTCTCCACATTATTTGTTATGAAATTATATTGAAAGGCACCATTTGTGGGATTTTGGCCGGGAGGGGACGAGAGTGATTGCAGTGTAACTACTTTATCTACAGCAGGTTGCCTTGAAGGGTCTGTTGACATCCAGAAGAAGAGACACACAAAAAACATGCTATAAAACAAAAAAAGCTAGTTAATTCTGCTACCATTTTTATGTCAGTTAATTCCCAAGATAGATATAATCAGAAACACCTCATCAAACTTGATCATGCTCTCAATCCTTCTGAAGATCTGCTTGTCTATTCCTCTTCCTTTAATTTTCACGTTAGTAGACTGAAAACAGTCGCTTCAGAAAATGGCAGCACTCATGCGTATGCAGCATTAAGGATGCTCTTCTTTAATATGTTTTAGACACATACACCTATCTTTATGTACGTAGATGTGTGCATGCACATACGAGGTCAATGTAGTTTTGCAAACCATGCCTTCCACCCCCAAAAGCAGGAATCTGACCACTGTTTTTGGGAAGGCAGCCCAAGATGGCAGCTCATGATTAATGGCTGTATCATCCCTGGCTCGGTGGCGGCGAGGCCCCAGGTCTGATCTGCCAAACATCCCCTTCGTCTGCAGCCGATCAGCAGATGTAAGCACATAGGCCCTGTCAGCTTGACATATCATTCCTACGACAATGTCAATGAGTATTAATGTTCAATTATCTGTCCTAGAAATAACCCTCGCCTTTACGCATTGTGTAACTGGGTGCGTGGCACTGCAGTAATCCAAACGACAAGGGCAGAGATGCCCGCGCTCACCCGCTCACTGTGAGTTGGCTTCCCAACATTGTGATGACATTGCCTTGCGGTAGCACATGGATGCCTTCCCCCTCCTTCCTCTCCCTGGTTGAGGGTTTGTTTTTTTAATGGAAGACATGTTGCAAAGACCCCCAAGACCTTTCTTCTCTTTGCATGTTGTATGTTGCCCATCAGCACGCTGAGATTCACTTGGAAAAGGTTTATTTTGATTTCACACCCATGCAGAACCATGAGGAGTTTGCTTGTGTGTTTTTATGGATGGCCAGAAGCTGACCATCACTTGGCTCTTTATGTCCCCTGCTTGGGTATATATCATTTACAATCAAATGCAAATGTCAACAGTGTCATCTTCAAGAGCTGCATCAATATCAATTCAACCCTCAACTGCAGAGCTGGAGCAATTTGCCCAAATGAAACATTACAGCTTCCCCTTGTTAAAGCAAATTTAAAATAAGACCCCTGCAGGAGAGATGTTTTGAAGAACAAACTCGAGTTAATTCCTGGCATTTTTTATTACTGATCAAATATTAAAATTATTGATCTGGCCAAATTCAAACAGGACTTGTGGAGCAGAAAACTTACCAAGTACTTTTTCTTTTAAATCAGTGTTATGCTCAAATTACCGCTTGTTCAAATAGTCTGCCAGAGCTAGCATAATTTCTTTTTTTGTTGTTGTTACTATGGCACAGCTTCCTTGAACTAACATTCAAAGGTTATCAGCTCTAAGTTATGCTTGCTAAGTCTTCTTATACAACTCACAATCAGAGGGAGGGAGTGGGAGGAAGCAGTGTGATAACCAGTGCCAGCTTTGAGATAAAGCCCTCCACCTAATCTCTGTTTATTTAGACAACCATCTAACCGCAGCACCAGGCATAAAAACAAAACAGGTGTATGGCTAAGGGAATTTTTCCTGCCTTATCATGATTGCATTATATTTTGGGGGAAAGGGAAGCAGAGCCTTTTTCTTTTTTTAAGATAACTTTGAAAATTTAAATAAGCCCAAAGTTAGAGGTTTTCACATTTGGATTCACTTGGCTGGATGGGCTTTTTTGCTTTGTTTTGTAGGGAGGGGAGGGGATGTAAACAAAGCACATTCTATTCTGTGCTTTTGTATTTCTTGAGGTTTTGGAGAAAAAGCTTTCACCATAACACATTCACAAAATGAAGATCCTGCTTTGAAATATTTCCCACCAGAGGGGATTCAGGATATTTGGAATAAATACACACACCATGGGATCAAACTGGAGCAAACCAAGTAGCACTTTAAATGTATTTTACCCTAAGGAGCTGACAGAGGGATGGGTGCAAAGCACACTTCTGCAGCGCCAGCACTGAAGCTGCTTTCCCAGGGCTGAAGCTGCTTTTCCAACTCAGGTGCCAAAATAGAAAAGGTCGAGCCAGGTCGGGTCATGAGAAGCAGCACTGCAAGGTGTCTGGCTGAAGGATAACTGAGCCTCCCTCCAGCTTCAGCAGCAATGTTAAACAGTGGTGGGGAGCTTGCACGTCAACTGATAGCTCTATTTCTCCTGTCAGATGAGCCCAAAGTTGCCTCCAACATATTCAAATTCAGTTTTCCCCCCCTTTCCCCCCCTCCGACAATTCACCTGACCATTTACTCAATCATTTTAGGTAGAGGGAAGTGATGAATATTGCTGAGTGCCAGGTTTTTTTGGTGCAAGATGAATAACCCCAACGAGCAACTTACACCAAGTCCCAAGCTCCTGTCAGCCCTATAATTGATGATGTTTTTACTGTAAGGGGTGGGGACTGGGACACATTAAGGCTCAATAGGGGAAGTAAATGGAGTGAATTGACTCAGCAACTCTGCCTTTTACCACAGCTTCTAATAAGGATAAACTGATTACTGCCAAATGTACTTTAACATCACAGGGAGGTGGGGGGGAAATCATTTGATCTGCTCAAAGGAAAGAAATGCCACACTAGAATTTTTTTAAAAGTGAACTTTTGTATTCAGAAGTGTAGGAGCAAATTTCAGCTGCTGCTTCTTTCTGAGTTGCCATTTGCCACTAAACCAAAAATGAATTTGCAGCCTTAAAATGTCCCCTAAAGATGAACGCAGCAAAACAATCGCTACAAAGCCAACTTATTATTTTTGTAATCTCACTCTCATATGACTTTGGTAACAAAAAGGTGCACAGCAATGCTCACACTGTATTTTAAACGCCGACTTCATGTCAGCATCTTTTACAGTGACCAAGAAACCGGATGCTCTGCTTCTGCACCAGGTGGTGGGGAAAGCAAGCAGGAGGCAGCCCTAGTTGCCAGGGGTGACTATGGAGCTGACAACCCCAGGATCCAGCAAAACCCGCCCTGACTGATGGCTTCTGGGTTCCTGTTGACCTTTGATCCCGTATGGTTTGGTTGGGAACAAAAGAGCCTGTTCACAAGGGCCCCTTGCGCGTATATTTAATGAAAGCAGTCATTCCCTATATGCTGATTAATATGTTTGCCTTACATGTAGTGGAAGGAGGACCACAGCTATCCCACGCCACTGTGCAGGTAAGTGCCAGCTTACCTAGCTTGTAAGTCACACAAAATAAATCAAGAAGATCCACCATGAGGCACATAAAAATTACTAAAACAGGAAAAGACGAAAAGACAATTTTTGTCACAGAGGCAAGAAGTTGCTGAGCCTGGAGATGGTGCCAGGAGCAATAACCCTGTGGACCCAAAAACCTGTGGAGAGTTTCTGCAATTAGAGATTTGATGCTGCTCTGACACAGAGGGCCATCAGCAGCTCGAACACACTGTTGCAAAGATGCTGTCGGCTACAGCAACCATGGAGGATGCTGTCCAGCCCTCAGCGGCGACTTTCATCACCGCATATTGTCACCATAGCAATGAAGCTGAATGCGGGCAAATGACAAGGGTCTGTCATCACTCAGCCCCGGCCTGACAGCCCTCAGCACCAGTCGCTCTCATCCAGCCTCAATACACAAATAGGTCCTCAATGGGCCCAAAAG
>NW_008684917.1:0-664 GCF_000695815.1 Acanthisitta chloris | reverse complement strand
TTTGATTAACCCATTGTGAGTTTTCCTTCAAATAAAATTGTTACTAGTTGAAGGATCACCAGTGTTGTTTCACTGCATATCTAGGCAAAGGTATTTTTGAATCTGAGTCACTTTCCTCTCCCTGTTGTGTTGGAAGGTCCTAAGGGATATTGACTCCCAATTAGTGAGCAGGGAGAGCTGAGAAGTGACCTCTCAGCTATAAGCCAGTAGAGGTTCGAGCAGTGCCAAGACAACAGCTGCCCGGGAAAGGCCAGAGCTTGACTGCTACCCTGTTTGAAGTTATCATCTCCCCCTTCCCTTGTTGGGAGGATTGTGACACATTCAAATTCTTTCTTTGCCTTGTCAGAAACAGCCTCTAAATGACCTGTGTTACTACTCATCTTGCCTTAAAGACTGTTGGTTGGTGTGACAAACTGAATGAAACTAACTGGAGCAAGTGGTGGGTTAGAAATCCATCTTAAAGGGAGAGCTGTGAAATGGCTAACAGCCAGGCACCACACCATATTTAAGGTCCTGATCACTGATCATCATCTTCAGTTTTAGAGGTAGCAGCACTTCAAAGTAGTGCTTTCCCCAGCATGGAGGCATGCTGGCCTGCGAACCAGGGAGCTGCAGTTGTTAAAAGCTGCTGCTAGGTCCTTGGCTGCCAGTGTTAAATGCCTGT
>NW_008684916.1:40356-45238 GCF_000695815.1 Acanthisitta chloris | reverse complement strand
GGGCTGGCAGGGGACACGGCTGCAGACTAGAGGTGCCCTTGAATGTCGGGGAAAAGTCATCAGGACGAGCTTTGGAAACCCGCTAGGTTCCCACAGTCCCAAGTGCTGGCCGAACCCCGTGGCGTTTCTGGCTGTGTAGTGAGTGTCACCCCAAATCCCTCATCCGGGTCCGGGGAGCACGTGGAACGCGTCCACGCATCTGTGGCCATGGCTTGGTGGCAGAAGGTCCGGGGTTGTCGAACACAGGGTACAGAAACACGTCTGTGTCACCGCGGGGTGTAAAAGCTCAGATTATTTGTCACTTCCATTGCCTGTAGAGGTTTGGCAGTATGCAGGATGAATTATACGGAGGCAGTTTCCTTACCCGTAGATTTGCATGTGGCACATATCCTTTATCTCTTCTTCTCGCAGTTTTTCGGTGAGTTACTATCAATCACGTAAAGTTTATGACCGCTGCAGCTCATTTTGCATTTATTTTATCTGCTTTTTTGTCCAGAGCTTACCTTTAGCAGCAATATCACATACTGCGAAATGTTTATTAATACTCAAGGGTAGACAGAGTATCAACATTTCAGGAGTTGAACAGTGATAAAAAGTACAATGTATATACTTTTTGCTAACAGTTCCCCATTGAATTATTCTGTAAAGTATCTTGCATTCGCTGAATGGCACTGTTGGTATAGACAGCTAACTTCCCTGTCAGTTGAACTCCGAGGCCTCTCAGTTTATGAGACTTATCTTTTTTATGATCGATTGATAAATGAAGATATTCATAAGAATGGACACATTTTGAAATTTGAGTTTAATTTGATTCAGGGCAGAATTTTAAGTACTGCAATTTTTAGTCCTTAAATAGTGATTTATTCTATCTCAAAGTGCAGCCTAACTGCTAGATTAAGTAATTCAGGAATTGTGATTTAACAGCATCGTGTAGCACGGTAAAAATAATACCTTGGAAAACTTGGGTTGAGTTCGTAGTAGGAATTTTGAGAACGCTTCAGTAGTGTCTCTGTACAGAGGCCATGCAAGTTATTTTCTGCACAATCAGTGAAATAGCAAGGACCAAAGTGGCTTGAGAGGAGGAAAATGTTTTTGGTTTCCTACCTTGAGCAGCTCGATTTCTTTTTCTCATTCAAAAATCTGTTTCCTCAAGCAGCGCTGAGCATGACTATGTTATGTAGGGCCCTGCATCTCCCCAAAATAAAGGCCTGAACTAATGAGGTGCCAAATCCCTCCTGTTAGTGAACTCTGTAGTTGATGGGAATTCTGGATGTTTGGCATTCACAGGAATTGCTGACTACCTTGCTGGATTGGGCCCTGGCTATCACCAGGTTCATAAAACAAGGGTTGTTGTTTTCTTTAAGGCTAAAGAGCAGATAGCATAATTCTGAAGTAAATCAGGCTCTAAATCATGCTGCTGCTGCTGCTTCTTATGGAGAAACTGTAATAAAGTAGTTTTTGCTGCACAAATAGTTGCTCATCATTTCTGCCTTGTTTCAAATTCTTTGATTAGACATCTCAGCTAAGGGAGTTAGATAACCCTCTCTCCCAAGAAAACTTGTGTCAGAGCTGTACAAAAAGGTAGTACTTTCTCATTAGTGGCTGATGTGATTTTAGCACTGAACAGATCTATGGTGAATAGATGTCATCTGTTCTTCAAATTTAAGCTGTGGTTTTGTGCGTGAAATGCTGTTGACTGGAATAATTTTTGTCCTGCGCTTCCTGGCTGATTCTGGCAAAGCCATACTCTGTGTAGCGTGTTAGAGTGAAAGATCTAAATATTTCTATTAGCAGAAGCATGTTAAATTTCTGGTGTGGTATTGGCATAATGGGCTGACACGAAGCAGGCTGATGCTGGACCAAAGAAAGTAGTCGGCTTGTGAAAAGATAGGGACAATTTCAGCTCTATAAAATGATATCTCCTTGAATTCATCTATGCATATTTGTCAAGTTTAGCACTTTGCTGCTGTGTATTTAATGGCTGTTTAGGTTAAGCTAGGGTCCTTCAAAGTGGCTGATGAGGACGAGTTTGAATTTACATCTCCTTTGCATCTCGTAGATGTATGAATTAATCTAGGAGAAAATGATCAGCATCTTTGTAGATCAAGATGAGTTAACAAAATTGATTACAGAAATTGATTTATTTGTAGTGACCGCAGTTAAATACCTGACATCATACTCCTTTCTAAAGACTCTTCTAGCCAAAGTTTTGATAACAGTAACTCTTGGAGACCTAGACCTAGACATTAATCTTTTCCAGTTAAAATGTCGATGCATATCAAATGGATATGTAGCTGCTGTGCTGTAAAGAGGTTATTCATAGCTACATTGTAATCATGTCTCCTTAAACAAAATATTTGAAAGTGAATTTGTAAATAAAACACTACTGCTATGTTTATGGATGAACATAGAAAATGCTGAGGCCCTTCGTATGATTTTTAATTACATGGGCATGGAAAATGTTCAGTTTCTGAGAAAGCCGCATCATGCGAGTTAAAGCTTAAGATGGTAAATTTAACATAAACTACACTTGGCATGCAAGGAGTATCAAAAGTGATGTGTAAATCAAATTTAACCTTCACAAATGTAAAACTCTGTAGCTCAGAAAGAAATGGTGCTTCTGAAAATTTCTACATCTTGTCAACCTAAGCTATCTTTCTAACTATTTTTCTGGATAGCTGTACAGAGACATTGGATGTCTGAAACATAGTTTCAAGACAATGTGCAACCAAAGTACTAGTACTACATAAAGGACACACACTTCCTAATTATTTCCCCCCTCCCCAAGAGTTCCTTATTTTTTCAGTGCTAATCTAATCAGTCTCGAAGTTTGCCTGTTGTGGCTGGGATTTTGCATCCCACTGTACGTGCCATTCCACTTCCCTTGAGGTGCGAATTGGTTTTGGTCCTCCGAGGCTGAAATATTAACTGGCCATTCAATACCCATTCTATTTTGTCAGGCTAAAGTAGAACTATTTCTCATATTTAAGCCGAAAGGCACGTAAGCCTTAAAGCTGGCAGCCTGTAGGCTCAGGATAACACCAGAGCAAATGGGAGATGTTGCTTAATACCCAGGTTAAGTGTACAGTAACTCTGATGCTTTCAGCTCCCATTGTGGGAAGGAGGGGACATCGTTCTGGAGCACCTCCTGCTTCATGTTTGCAGTGGCAGGAATGGGCTGGCGGGCAGCGGCCAGTTAGGGGGCTTGGGGAGAGGGAAGTGGACACTGGGGAGGAAGGATGCGTGGCAATGACCTTCCAACCTGGCACAGGACAGCCTATTTCCTGAGCTGCTGACTCAAGGGTACAGCAAGCCCTCCCCGTGTGTGTCCTTGGTTGGGATTGGGCAAGAGGGAGGGAAACAGTGGTCAGGCACCTCGAATTTTCTGGGAAACATGCAAAACTTGAAACCTGACATGAGTTTTTTGGTGTGAGTGTGGGAACGTATTGCTGGCTCTCAATCAAGCATAGCTTCACTACAGAAAAGGAAGGAAAAGTGTGAAGGTTCTTGGTGTTTGTGATTGGAATTTTTTTCCTGTTGGCAAGTATTATCTTTATGGTGGATGCCTTTAGAATATCTTATGTGCAGTAAGCAGGAGCTCTTTGGGTTATCTTTCAGTTAATTTAGATCACTTTCAAATGAACACCACTAGACTGAAAGGTCAACCGTGACCCTGGCTTATTCTGTGCCAGTGTCGCCTGCATAAAAACCCCAGTGGTGGTAGTCCCTTTCCACCCCCTGAGGACTTGGCCATTTCTTTACAAAAACAACCCTTCTGAAATCCCAGCTCCTCAGATGTTTTTTTTTAGATGAAGGTCTAATTGTAAGAGCCTGATTCTGCCCTCTGAAAAACTCCATTTGCATCAGCTGAGAGAAAGCAGAAGGCGGTCTTTTACAGCACATGGTGCTGAGCAGGGCCTGACCCTACCCCTTGCACGTAACAGGACTTTGGTATCCCAGGACTCTATGGGAGTTGCTTGCGGAGTGGGATGCTCCCTGGTGCGCAGGTGGCAGAATTGGGCCCCTGCGACACAAATCCTTGTAATTTTATTCTTATAATGAAGTAACCAAACTTAACTTGCTTAATGTGCTTCTTGATAAGGAAAGATCTCTCAAGACAGTGACCCGATAACAGTGTAAGAGTCTGGATTTCCATCTGAATTCTTGACATATTTGTGTTTTTAATTTCTAATTTTTTATCATGCTTAGCTTTCCTATATGCAAGGAGCCAGTAATGTAAACAAACATCACGTCCCTTGCATAACTGTCTCTGACACCAAGTCTCTGAAAATTGTTCTGGTACATCCAGAGTACATGGGCAAAGGCTGCAGAATAAACATAATGGTTCTAAATATTAAAAGCTTTTTTGCCTTTTTTTTTTTTTTTTTTATCCTGGTTGCAAACTAAGCATTGACTACTGTCTTGATTTTACAGATTATTTCATGCTGAAATTATGCGTATTTGCATGGATAGTCATTCTTTAAAACTAGCCACAGATGCAGTCCTAGGGAGCACGTAGATGTTTTTACAGGTGAACCGAAAGAGATGGGAGCAATTCCAAAAAGTCTGCATGCTGCCTTTGGCAATATACCCTGTTATTGTGAAGATTGTGCTCTGTTAAGCAAATGTAAAGTTTAATATTTGATAAGCGTTGCATGAAAAATATTTTAATTTTATTCTTTAAAACTAGCCACAGATGCAGTCCTAGGGAGCACGTAGATGTTTTTACAGGTGAACCGAAAGAGATGGGAGCAATTCCAAAAAGTCTGCATGCTGCCTTTGGCAATATACCCTGTTATTGTGAAGATTGTGCTCTGTTAAGCAAATGTAAAGTTTAATATTTGATAAGCGTTGCATGAAAAATATTTTAATTTTGTGTTAA
>NW_008684916.1:37355-38354 GCF_000695815.1 Acanthisitta chloris | reverse complement strand
CAGCAGCAGAGTTTCCAGCAGCTGGTTTCGGCGAGGAAAGAGCAGAAGCGGGAGGAGCGCAGACAGCTGAAGCAGCAGCTGGAGGACATGCAGAAGCAGCTGCGCCAGCTGCAGGAGAAGTTCTACCAGATCTACGACAGCACTGATTCCGAAAATGATGAAGATGGCAACCTGTCTGAAGACAGCATGCGCTCCGAAACCATGGACGCGCGGGCCGGTGACTCTGTCAGCAGATCAGACAATGAGATGTGCGAGCTGGACCCGGGGCAGTTCATTGACCGGGCGCGGGCCCTCATCCGGGAGCAGGAGATAGCAGAGAACAAGCCAAAAAGAGAAGGTCCTAAGGAGAAGGAGCAAGGGCCAAACGCCTTCCACCCTGAAGGCAAACACTTGGCCGAGACACTGAAGCAGGAGCTGAACACTGCCATGTCACAAGTCGTGGACACAGTGGTCAAAGTTTTCTCATCCAAGCCCTCCCGCCAGCTTCCTCAGGTCTTCCCGCCTCTCCAGATCCCACAGGCAAGGTTCGCCGTCAACGGGGAGAATCACAACTTCCACACGGCCAACCAGCGCCTGCAGTGCTTTGGGGACGTCATCATTCCCAACCCTCTTGACACCTTCGGCAGCGTCCCCATGCCTGGCGCCACCGACCAAACCGAGGCGCTGCCCCTCGTCGTCCGCAAAAACTCCTCTGACCAATCGGCCTGGGCCCCGCCGGCCGGCGGCCACCACGCCTCCCTGCACCAGTCCCCGCTCTCAGCCACCGCCGGCTTCTCCACCTCCTCCTTCCGCCACCCCTTCCCGCTGCCCCCCATGGCATACCCCTTCCAGAGCCCCCTGGGTGCCCCATCGGCCTCCTTCCCGGGGAAAGAGCGTGCCTCCCCCGAATCCCTCGACCTGACCCGGGAGACCACCAGCCTGAGGACCAAGATGTCATCACACCACATGAACCACCACCCTTGCTCCCCGGGCCACCCCCCCAGCCCCGCGGACGGGTCC
>NW_008684916.1:36979-37339 GCF_000695815.1 Acanthisitta chloris | reverse complement strand
TGTGGCGACCTGCAAGACATGTCTGAAATCTCGCCCTACTCGGGAAGTGCAATATCCTTTTCAAAAGATGAGCGATAACCTGGCAGTGGCTGGGGGGGGAGGGAGGGGGGACGGGCGCGGTCATTTCGTCCCCAGGTGCTGGGGGAGCGGGGTGCTTATTGGGTGCTGGTGGGGGGCTTGACGAGGCCAAATAAAACATGTGGTGTTGACTGACAGCACTCCTTCGGCAATGGTGTTCATGTGAAAAAGCCACCAGCCCTCCCCCAGCCTCTTAGTCTGCCCCGTGGGGTCAGGATGCCAGCCAAGCACATGACCTGGGTGCCAGTGGGTTTCCCTGGGCTGCTGGATCCTTCCCCAGGC
>NW_008684916.1:27500-36930 GCF_000695815.1 Acanthisitta chloris | reverse complement strand
TTCTTTTCTCTCCGCTGCAAAGCCAGCACACAGCCTGTGTTAATGGTGTTGTGGCTGGGCCTCACAGAGAGCCACAGTCCGGTCGCTCGTGAGCCTTCAGCTCTCAAGTGAGTAAGGGAAACGAAGCACAAAAGACGCAGGTACTGATATATTCAGGCTGCATCAAGTTCTTTCCCCCACCCAGAGGTCTGTTCCTCAGCCCTTGTGCAGCTGCCTGCTATGCATGATTAACCTCTGTTCAGCCATACACAGAAATCTTTTGTCCTAACATACACAAAGCAAATTATTTTGGAGAGCTAGAGAGAACAATTAAATATAAAACTTCAGCTGTATTAAATTTACAGGACACTTCCCCTGCTTAAAAAAAAAAAGATTATAATAAAATCCCGCTCTTTAGCTCGATAGCAGGCTTTAGTTAGGGCCAAAAAAATCTGTCTCTGCCTTTATTTAGGCATTTCCAGACATAGTAATGATACCTTTCTTTTTCTCTGGAAACTAGTACTAGATTTTTGGTTGTTTATTGGTTGTTTTTTTTTCTCCTTTAGCAATAATGCCTTCCATCTTTCCCCCGAACATGCTTGTTGGTCAAAAGGTTTTACTTCAAGTACAGCTGTATTGAAATTGAATAAAATACTTTGTCTGCCCAGTGGTAAAATTGAGGATTTTGCATGAAGGGTAGATTGATAATTTTTCACAGCTTCAAGACCTTAGCAGAAGGCAACAGCACAAGCACAGAATCTTAGATGCATCTAATTTAGTTTCCAAGATGATAAAAGTAATTGCGACTGCCCCTCCCTGAGTAATGGTAGCAATGCTGAGGGACTTGGCCCCTTTCAGGGAGTATCACATAAAAGCAAATGCCCAAGGCTGTACTCCTTTGCTGGATATCTTCTAGGCAATTAATAAGTCTGGTGGGTTTAGATTAATTTAACCACATTTTTTTTGTAGCATGGTAAATCTTCAGGAGAGGTCAGGGCTCTAGGCCTGCTGGTTACCTGGGCTTCCCGTCCCTCCTGTGGCAATGGGCAGCGCTGGGACAAGGGAGGCACTGCAGGTCCAAAGCCCATTACCACCTATCTTTGATGTAACTTAGGTCGAGTCTGAGTCAAGATTGTTCTGTCTGACCTGTGTGAATAGCCCAATTTCTACAAGTTAAAAGTGTTCTGTGTTTGAAAGCACCTTCCTTAGGTGTTGGTGTTTTCAAGAGCCAGCTGGCAGTGGATGTGGTGTTTGAGGGACCTCTTTCCCAAAAGAGGATCTTGTTGATCATTGGTAGCAGGGAAATAATCTCCTCACCATCTACATTGTATGGCAGAACAGAGGAGTCGGTCTAAATCCAGCATCGCTCAGAGTCACTGCCAATTACTTTTGGAGTTTGAAACTGAAAATCTCTCCCGTGTATTAAAATGCAAGCTGCGATGCTTGGAAATCAGTCCTGAGGTCAGCAGGAGTGGCAGCTGAGGGCAAGACTTAGGCCAGGGCAATTAAGTAATTTCTAACAAACAGTACAGTGGCATACTAATTGTTTTGTATAAAAGTAGTTCTCCCATCCCGGGAGAGGAGTGAGGAGAGGTGAAATATGCCAAGCGTGTGAACTAGGAGTAGTTCTAGGGCTGTACTTGATTCTCTCCACCTGTGGAGCTCCTCTCCCCCACTGCTGCCATTTCTCCCCCTTTCTTCCACTCATTCTCACTGATATCACTAATGGAACTTGTTGCTTCTTCCAAAACAGGGGTGCAAGGGTCCCTTGACACTCCAAGGTGTAGCCAGGGAAAATGCTGAGTGCTGCAGTGATCCTCTTTCTCTTTCATTGCCCTGCTTCTTTCCCTGGCACTGGGAAAGGACTGGCTTTCCCACCTAGATGCTATTGCATGCTGCAGTGTTCTGGGTTTAGATACAGACCTGTTGAGTCAAACAGATTTATTAAATAGCACTTCTACATGTGTACCGTGGTATTTTGCTCAGCTGTGGGAATGGATGTTTTATTCCAGCAGCAGCTCATTTGTCCAGGTAGCTTACAGTTTCCAGGGAAAGGCGCGGTATGGAGGTTGGTTTGTTTGTGGTCAATTCCGTCATGATGCTTTTATTTTACATGGTTGAATGTGCACATAGAGGGAATAAATTTCTTGAAAGAAGCAGATCTTTCTTCCCTGCAGAAAGCAACATCTGTTTTCCTGGACAATACAGCCAGGATGAGAACATAAGACTAGCAGATACAGCCAAGTTCAGGTTTTAGTAGTAAGCTAAAACACCGAACTGGCCTGGTTCTTGTTTTCTTGGGGTTTGTTTTTTTTCTTGTTTCAACCAATGCCTGCAAAATGTATCTGATCGTTCTTTGCCGAGTTGCAGAAGGAAATGGTTAATGTTTGTGTATGTTGCTAAACAAGATAAGATGCACCTGCAGCCTGAATTCCCATCTTGGTTATGAATGCAGTCTGTATCTTTGCAAACTAATCTGTTTAATCAAATATTAAGTTTTATTCAAATTCCAAAAGAAACAGACAGCGAATTGTTTTTCTGCATGGTCTTCCTTTGTCATGCATCCTCTTTGCATCTCAAGAAAAATAGCCTTGTTCAGTCCCAAAGCATTTGCATAGATCAAAATTGAAGCACAACAGTAATTTGTGTGCTGTTAAGACATCTGTAAAGGTGAAGAAGTTTAGTGTGCTCTCCCTGGCAGGAGGGCTTTGAAACATTAGTGCAACTTTGTATAATTTTATTTCTTTTTAAACAGAATTCTAGTCCAACTGGAATAAGTTTCACAGTCCCAATATGTGAAAGCTGTAATTAGTGAATTACAACATTTTTGAAATGAGGAGTTATTACATCTGACTAGAATTAAACTAATTAAACTTAAAAAAAATGAGTGATTGTACAGCAAGCTGGATAACTCTGTGCTGTTGGTAAAACCTGGGCGATGAATAAATGCTTTCCAGACAGCATGTTCTTTGGAGAGTCTTGAGGATACTCTGAGATGCAGCTAATAGGAGCTTTGCTGATTAAAAGTACCTGAGGTGTAACTTAAAGAGCAGCTTGGCTTTTCTAGTGCAGATTTTTTAGCCTGATACAGCCTATTCTTACCTCTTTTCCTTCAGCTTAATACATGTGTGGGCTAGAAAAGCCTGTTAGAGCATTTGTGGGGGCTCAGGCTGAGAGTATCAGGAATGAAAGATCATCTCTGCTGAAAAGAATTTTTGCAAAAGAGGAGCATTACCTGGGAGGATTGAAGTGCAAATGAATCAAATGCCGAGTAGTGCCACCCCTGTGCTTCTCCAGCTAAGACACAGAAGAGCGTGTATGTTTTGTTCCCATATGTTTTGTTCCCAGTCTTTCACTTCCTCTTTCTTAGAGTTTTGCCATTTTGCTGCTGCTGCTGCATTAGGTGAGGCAACATTGTGCTGTGTAAACGCGTAACGCTGCGACTCAGGTTGTTTGAACACTGTTTTAGGTTCAGCTGCAGTACACTGTTCCTCTGATCTTTTATGTTCCTGAGCAGATGTCTTTCATTAATTTATGGATTTATCATCTTTTCTTTCTCCTTTTTTTTTTCTTTTCTTTCCTTTTTTTTTTTTTTTTTTTTACACCTGGCAGCTGGCTCAAGTTTCAACAGTTATTGTCTATTTTGCATTAGCCATAGAATTGAATGTCATCTGTCTTCACAAAGCTATAGCTAAGAGAATTGAGGCAAGCCACACGAGCTGCTGGGACTGAGCTTGTTTGCGTTCCATTCGGCACCCCTCCTCCCTTTACCTCCTTAATATTTATTTGTGCTCGTTTTCTTTCCTGGCCTTGAATGGGGCTTAGCTCGTGTTCGGTACAGCTGTATGTTTACTGAATCTATTTCATCATGAGTCATTGTGCGTGTGTAAGTATCCTGGAAACAGCTAGTGCTTTCTTGGAAGAACAGTTGCTTTTCAGCCCAGGCACTTAAAAAGGAAATTAAGCAATTG
This sequence comes from Acanthisitta chloris, assembly GCF_000695815.1. Lineage (NCBI taxonomy): Eukaryota > Metazoa > Chordata > Aves > Passeriformes > Acanthisittidae > Acanthisitta > Acanthisitta chloris. The sequence continues at coordinate 32,980 of NW_008684916.1, read as the reverse complement.
GTCAGTTCAGTTTTTTTTCTGAAATAGCAATGGGTTATCTAATTCTTAGCTCTTAAGTCTGTCATTAACTATTTTTTGCTAGATTATTACAGATCATATCTTTTATCACAGTAAAGCGTGAACATTAGGATCAAGATATACAGATTTGTTGCATATTTGATATTGCTTTAAGGCTGCCAAGTGCTTAAGAACAAGTATAATTTTAATAAAAAATGGATTTCTGGGAATTTGAGTCTCAGAGCATCTTTTAATACATGTTTCATTCAGTATCAATATCCTCTGGCATTAGAGCAGAAAATATTTAAAAATCCTAAATGCAGAAGGAATCCAAATACTTAGGCAACTGTCTAATATGCTTAAAATCAGCAAATATGAGAGGGTTTTTTGTAAGTTTAAGTCCATCTTTGAGCTTGTGCTGAAAGAGAATATACACCATGCCTGATGTTAACATGTTGTCAGTGTCAGAGGAATTGCAAATTAAGAAGACTCAGGATTTTAATTTTTTTTTCCTACTGGAGTTCCCCTTTGGACCCCCACTTTCCTGAAAGGATCGCATAACAAAATGGGTTTCTGGCATAGAAGTTTTGATTTGTCTAAAACTCTTATCACTAAGCAATAGGTGACAGCTTGCTACTATTATTTCACTTACGTATTTTGACAGATGGCACTGCAGAGTGTAATGCTCTTTTAGACTTCTCTATCAGTCTAATGGAGGTAACTGGAGGTTCTTTCAACTCTTGGCACAAGAAGTATGTCAGTCATAAATTATCTTCTTTGTAATCATTAAGCATCTAAAACAAAATGCAAGTTCAGCTGAGCCGTTTTCCATGTATTTCCAGATAATAAGAGATTTTTAAACTAATATTGTCAATGCCTTTTTTTTTTTTTAAATGCTACATTTTTCTAATCTAAAAACGAACCGAGGTTCTTTCAACTCTTGGCACAAGAAGTATGTCAGTCATAAATTATCTTCTTTGTAATCATTAAGCATCTAAAACAAAATGCAAGTTCAGCTGAGCCGTTTTCCATGTATTTCCAGATAATAAGAGATTTTTAAACTAATATTGTCAATGCCTTTTTTTTTTTTTAAATGCTACATTTTTCTAATCTAAAAACGAACCTTGTAAATAAAGGGATTTAGCAGATTTCACGAATTAGAGGAAAAGGAATTCTGCTGAAAAAGCCTAGCTAATCATCGGTAGCCTGCTGATAAAAATTAGTCTGGGTTTCCCGTCTCAAGGCCTGGAGTGAGATGTTCTGTGCTGACGTGCACCCGGCTGTAAGACGGAAGAGGCACCTTGGCTGCAGCGCATCTGTCAACTTGGTTGACCTTCCCCCTACCGTAAGGTGTGAACCGAGTGAAATTTTCAACAATTGTGTTAGGGAGAAACAGTCCTTAGAGAAGCTTCTGGGAAGAACCCTTAATTGACCTTGTGGGGGCCACATTGATTTTCTCCACGTGCATCTTCATTTCTGATAAATTATAAAGCCATTAATTTGCTGAGGAAATGGCAGGGCCAGCCTGCGGCACAGATGTGACCAGAGCCGTCCTAGCACGCAGTTCACAAAAGAGAGCCAAGAAGCTGGGAGAAAAATCAGCAAGCCAAGATTGTTATGGTTAGCTTCACATTCCCTTGGGAACTCTTTTAGTTGCTTCTGTTTACAGATCTAAAAGGTAATGATGTTTCCAGGATAAATAGGCTGCCTTATAGGGTAAATGGCCGTTTATTGATCTGCTAGCCCACATGTATTGATTGGTTAGCCCCAAATACAGCTTCGTTCTCGGAGGAGTTAACTGTGTAAATCAGGAGGCGACAAGTTTGTGGCAGGGGGAGTCGGCGGCCAAGGGGCTCTGCCTGTTACAAATTTCACTCTGATTTTCAAGGCAGCCACTGGAGCAAAGCAGCAGCAGGATTAGAGAGAACTACTCAAGATGTTAAAATTTATAACATGAATGCCTGTGTAAATCTGCTCAAAATCATAAAGTGCCTCTGATTGTGTAACATGCATTGGTTTTATTGTGTGCAAGTGGCACAACACCGAGAGCAAAAGAAACTTTAGCTGGCATTGCAAAGGAGAGGGGGGAAAAAGCATCCGATAAGTTTTCTGCAGCACATGCTTCCTGCATTTGTTTCCGTAGCAACAAGTGAACATACATATGGTACACTATCTGTAAACTTGCAAGATCCCTGAGACCCAGCACCTAAACTGATAGGAAATATAGGGTTTAAGTTACACGGCCTCTCATCTCTCCTTTAGCTATTTTACAGAAAATTACAGGGCAACAATTTAAATGTTAATATTTCTTCCTGCAGTGTGGGGAACTGTGGAGTATTTAAGGGTGCACTTTGCTAGCTCTGTACATTCAGAAACAGCTTTCTCAAGAAGAGCATTTTCCTTTACTAATTCAATCCTACATGCAGGAAGGCTTGTCACCGAATCACTTGAAAAAGGCCAAGCTCATGTTCTTTTACACCCGGTACCCAAGTTCCAATATGCTGAAAACCTACTTCTCAGATGTAAAGGTAAGACAATCTCTTGCCCCCCTTTCTCCTTGCTGCATGCCCTATTTGCTCATGAAATGGTATTGTGTTAGCACATTAGAGATTAATAATATTTCTGGTACACAAAGGTTGCATCTGATTTTATTCCCTTGTTCTTCTTGTTGAGGTGTACCCTGCTTGTGCCTGGATAAGGAAAGGGGATGATTCTAAATGTAAAAAATTTTCAAAAATGAAATTTTAGAACAAAGTATGAATAACTATTACAGTAAATTAAACGAGTTTCATTATATATCCTATTAAAAAAGGAGATTTCTGTGGTAGTAGAAATGTACTTCCAAGAACATTTTGGAGCAGTTCTCAAGTGCTCCCTTATTGTTTCATTTCGGTTGGTTTCCTCATATTTGTGCTTACATAAGCAGAGTGTAGAATCCCTTTCTGTCAAAAAGAAACAGTACATTGAAATTCTCCATGCAGAAGCTGCTTAAAAACAAAAGTGATGATTGTCTCTTATTTACAACTTAATTTGTTGTTGATGCAGAGTACACTGAGCATAAGGAGGATGAATAAAGTGACAGATTCAGGCCACATTATTCAAATGAGGATATGAAAGCTGTCGACATACAGCTGCATCCTCCCTCATTCTACAGAATATTAGGACCTCCTGATTTTTTTTCTAAAAGTAATTGTTCCTTCACATCAACTTGATTTTGTGTTAATCATCTAAGTTTTTTTTAAAAAAAATAGATTGTGTTTTAATGATTATAATGGTATACATGGTGTCATTATCTAAGTAACTTTATAAACATTATATTAGCTTAAATTAGTTTGTTACATATTTCCCCCCCCCAAACAAATTACAGAAATCCTTCTTTTAATCACTTTTGGGTTATGGGTTTTTTCAGTCTTAGTGGAAGATTATCCTACAGGTTGTGAACTTGGCCCAGTTTCTGCTGCTCAGTTCTCCTTGGTCAAGTTTCTTGGCAGCTTTTTTCTTTCTCTTTTTTTTTTTTTTTTTTTTTTTTTTTTTTTTTTTATTTAATGTTGATTGCACATCTCAGTACACTCTTGCCCCTCACAGCCGTGTCCTTGGAGGTTCCTCTTATTCAATGCCATGTGGTGAGCGGATGGTGACAACGTTTATAAAAAGGAGGGGGGGAAGCAATACAGGCACTTCCTAGGCTAAATGGCCAGTCAAGAATCATTAAACACACAGAAAAAAAAGCTGCAAATGGCGCAGCGGGCCAAGTGGAGGGTTTGCTCTCAGAGTGGATCCACCTGGGATGGAAAAATCAGAGGGAGCGTTTCAGGCAACACTGCTCCAATGAGCTGCTGCAGGCAGATGTAGTGCTGGCAGTGCTGCTCATGAGGGTCCTGCTCTGGGGCTACCCTGCACCTTCGCCCCTATGTGTTCGTACAGCCAGGTGTGCCAAGGTGGGGATATTTTTTTCCCTCTTTTTAAGAAGATACATGTGTGCTTGCACGCACATGGCGACTATGTCTTCTGATAAAGTTGTGTAATATGCAGAAATCTGCTTTTGTGTCACCTTACATTTATACATTTATTTATACAGCCCGAGGAGGAACCCAAAAGGGTTTTAAAAATCACCAGTGTGGGATGGGGTCATTCACCCAAAAGTGAATGCAGCCACCTTCCTGTTACATGTGACAGCCACTCATGGTCAGCAGCACCATAGAAATGGGTGTAAATATTAGACACACTCATCTTTTATTGGGTTTCTCCGTACCTTTAAATGCTTCAAAGTGCTTAGCATATGTTTGCAGTTTCTCGAGCCAAAGGATGCTCCCCTTTTAGCCCACGTGCAGTCCCATTAGCTTCACCCCTCCTACTTACGGAAGCGAGAGGACATAATTTAGCTTAAATGGAGCCAGAACGTCCTTGTGGTTTAAGCAGGTGTCCCCTACCAGTGCCGATGGGGACTGCTGCTTGCCACTGGAACGCTCTCATCCATGAGCTGAGAACACATATGTAAATAGGTACCCTAATGAGATGTTTCCATGTGCTGCGCTAGCCAAATGTTTGGTTCTGAAGATCGTGGCGATATTAATAAAGATGTATGCGTAACGTGTAATACTTGAAGCCATCATATTTAATTTCATTACTAATTGCCTTTAAAAATGAAAAGAAACTGTATTAACACAGTGATTTATTTCAGAAATTTAAATAAGAGAATAAAGCTTGGGAACCATTTGAATATCAGGGCCAGGCCCTCAGGGAAAGTAAATGCATATAGCGGTGTTGGAACCAAGGAAGCTGTACTGATTTACACCAATTAAAAATTGGTGCTTTTCTTCCTTCCTCCCCCTGCCCCAAGATGGCAATAACCTCAAAATGCTGTGGCAAAACTGATAAGATCTGTACTGCTGCAAAATTCTGTATATTTTAAAGTGGCAATTATATTGTACAGGTTTATTTATCACTACTCTTTAAGTAGTAATATTTCCATTTTCTTAAGTCACCTGGACGAAATGGAGAGTGGAGGACAACTGCACACAGTGCAGATCTAGTGTAGTGAAAAATTACTCTCCATCGTAGTCCCAATAACTATGTGCATAACAACTGTGGAGCACCTCTAATTAACTCTCCTTCCCCCATATAGCGAAAGAAATAAATTAAGAGCCCAATTCAGTTCTATACAAAGATTTCTTTAGGGTTTTTTTTTAATATCCGACAGAGCCCCCCTTTAACTTTCTCTCCTAGCTCCAAGTTCAACCGAGTTTCGTTCAGAAAGCGAGCAGTGTTGGATAAGATGCAAGCACAACTTGTCAAAGTCTTGTGAGAAAACAAGTTGGAAAAATATGAAAAAGTGCCTGGTATGGATGGCTCTGTGTGATCTTCATTCGCACCACTTGGTGCTGTTTTTAATGTATAAACTAATAATTCTGAGACTACTAAATACAACAGATTCAGTGTCATTTTAGCTTTGAAGAACAGACGCTTACAGGCTTTTCAACACA
>NW_008684916.1:0-25000 GCF_000695815.1 Acanthisitta chloris | reverse complement strand
GAGCACTGAGGAGCTGTCTATAACCAGAGACTGTGAGCTGTACAGGGCCCTGAACATGCACTACAATAAAGCAAATGATTTTGAGGTAGGCACTGATCTTTGTTTCTGTGTGTGTGTGAGTCGCTCCGAGGTCCAGGCTGCCTTTAAAATAATGTACCTTTTTGTTGTGGCTGTGACCAGTGGAATCTCAGCATTCCACATCCCTGAATGACACTAATTAGTCTTTTTAGCCTTGAGAGCTGGAGACTTATGCCTCACTAGGACTTGACCAGAGAGAAAAGTTTTCACTTTTTTGGATAAGTTTCTTAGTTTCAACTTTTAGAAGTTTCCTTTGGGAGGGGCAGTAGTGAAAATCACCTCACAGCTCCTCTAAAGCTCTGTAATTGTGTGATCAGACACTTGCAGTTATCTTCCTCTGCTTTCCTTCAATTGATTTATAGAACTAAAATGCATTTGCTTTGTCAATCCACAGGATAAAATGAGTACTCGAAGTAAGTCCCCTGTTCTCTGCTGTAACGGGTTTGTGGCTTTGATTAAGATTCCTGTTTACAGGCCAGGCTGGTAGCTCAGCAGACTATTGTTATCATTAACATGCTGACCCTCGGCGATACCACGGGAGAGTGTTTCTCCCTGCTGAGGATGGCAGTTTGTATTGTTCAGGTAGTCAGATGTAATGATGCATTCGAACAGGGTGTGCATGCAGGGGAGGCTTCAGTAATCCCATCTCTTGGTGGAGTGGGAAAGCAATGGTGGTACTAATTATTAATTTATTTTTTTTTTGTCAGCACCTTTCACTCGGGATCAAGTTGCGTAATGAGCCCCCTCCTGTAGCAAAAGTGACATTTGTTGGCATAAGGAGGGTGGTTTCCTGCCTCAAATCCTTCTGAGGGATTTTTAGCAATGCTTGTTTTCACAGCACAGAAGTTTGGATAGTGCAAAAAGTCTAAGCAAAGCATTTCTCATCTATCTTGGCTGCTTCCCCCTCTTCAGGGCTGGCAGACTTTTCTGGGAGAATGGTTACATGGAAGGAGTAGATGAAGAAAGAGGGATGAAGAGGATGTTCCTCAAGGGTTTTGCCAGTCATCGTGGATGACAACAACATCCAGACTTTGTGTTTGGTATGCTGTGACCCCCTAGGTGCTCCCAAGGGCTCTGGCCCTGCTAGGTACTCATACATTCACAAGACAGGAGACTCCCACTCCTGGGAGGCAGGTCCACCAAGATGCCAAGGCATAACCACTAAATACAGGAACAGAAAAGGAAATGCACAAGGAGATAAGTGTGACCAACTTTTTCCTTGTGCTTAAATTCCCTCAAGTTTTTTTTTTCTTCACTCAGCTGTTTTTCTGTTTGCAGGACATAGGTTGAAGTGTCCTTTGCCTCCAAAAGCTCTTGTATCCTTGATGATTTTCAGGCACTTAATGCTCCTTTTCAGAGTGTTAGTGGCAGTGTTAAAGTAAATAGATTACTTCAGTAAAGAATTGTGGGGAGCATGTAAATGTTTTCAGATAGATAAGAAAATATAAATCCCATATGTTTAGTACCGGTACTGATTGCAGTTTTGTCTTCTCAGCCAAGGGGTCCAGCAGCTGGTAGGAAAGATGCCCCTTGGTTTGTTTTCCCAAGTCATGGAGGGAAGGAGGTGGTCTAAATGGTGATTGCAGATTCATTCATTTAGTCTTCCTTGTGTTACATAGTGTAATGAGAATTTCCTAGAGGTTTAAGTCTTGGTTTTGCACTGAAGATCAAGCAGTTATGAGAACATTTAGCTGTATGGTGCAGTTTTTAATGTAGCCAGTGTAACTTTTCTTGATAAATGCCTGTCCCTTCCCCACAAGCTGCAAAGCAAAAATGACAAGTACTGTAATGTTGAAATTGGATCCAAAAGGATTTAGCAAACTGAGCATTTGCCATATTTAGCATCATCAAAGTTCCTTCCTCTCATACTTCAGTGGTGCTTTGCTGATCTTCTGATTAATCTGATATGTGTACACTATTATTTCTAAACCCTTCCCCTTTAACTGTTCTTGGGTCAAATGTGTGCATATACTTAGTGCATATACTCCTGAATTGACTATTAGGGAAAAAATGCTATAGCTAAAATGTGCACTTGGCCCGTATCAGGCTGTGCCATTGATTTGCTCAGGAGTCTGTGATACTGTGTTCCTTTCCCTGCACATTGCCACTGACAGCTTGTAGCAAAGTCAAATAAGATGTTTAACAAACCACACGTCCTATCGTTTTTAGCTTTGCCATTGTACCCTTGTGGCTGTGAGCCAGAGACAGATCCAACGCCTCCTCCAGTGCAGTGCAACTTTGTGTTTTGTGTGTGCACATGTGTGTATGTGTGTAGCCAGTTCCACATTTCTCTCTCTCTCACAATAGGGTTAGCTGGAGAAACACATGCTGAGCTGCACAGAACAATTAGAAACTGAGTTTTGAAAGGGATTAAATAAAAAATCCAACAATATTTTTTTTTCTGGAAGGTAAAGATGCTTCTCTGTTCTGGGGCCATTCTTCCAGGGGGGGGAGAAGGTGGGTTGTCCTGGTGAATGAAAGCCACAAATGTCAGTGTCCCAGCACAAATGCTGAAGTTGGTCAGAAAGAGAGGACAGCTTGCTGTGCCACTTGATATCTGTCTCATCTGCAGTGTTGCCATAGGCTTTTGAATGCCAGCTGCAATAATTAAAGTCAAGTATTGTTACTATGCATTAAAAGAAAAAGGGGAAAAAAACCCTAAATAATTTCATAACGGTCTTTCAAAATCCATCCTAATACAGGTCATCAGAGCTCCCAGTAGTGACTGTGGCAGGATGATTGAAAACAAGGGGGATAGTATGCTGTGAGTTAAAATAAAAATATGGTCAAAAAACATAAATAAGAAGGTTTCTGTTCTGCTTTATGTACTTAAAACAACCAAAAGAAATAGGCCTGAGGACAATACCTGCATTTTAGCCTTGCTTTGGCTTCTCAATCATCCTTGTTCCCTGGCATTTTTTACTAGTTACCGTCATTCTCCATGTATTAACGTCTCTCTGCACGTTGCCCGTTCCTTTTCCTTGCGGGCATTTAACGACTCAGCCTTAGTTCTGAAGTCTCAGGGTCTCTCTGTGTTAGCAGTTTCACTCTGTGCCCTCCTGCCTACTCCTTACACTTGCCCCACTCCTCTGTGTAGTGAGCAAATGAGCACCAAAGCGAGCCCCCGCACACGCCATCTTTCTGAGCTCAGCCTGCCTGCTGCTTCACCGGAACTTGCCCGATTTTGCAGACGTAGTTATTGAGATTGATCACAATAGTGAAACGTCTGCCAAGCTGCGTTATTTGCACAAATACACTGTATGCGGTTTTGGTACACTGGGGCTTGACGCGATGATTGCCTCTTTTCATAGAGCTCGTTGTGGCACGTGTCATCATTTCGAAGGGGGAGAAAACCATTTTTAAGAAGTTTGCACTGCTTTTGGCAGGGAAAACCATACTAGTGGGAAAAACTTAATTAAGGCCAGTTGTACTCAGATCTTAGCAAAATGTTTAACTTAAGGCACTCTGAGCTAGTCCCATAAAAATCAATGAGATGATGGTGGAATAACAGTACCTATAAAATATAAGTAATAACCCAGTCACGTAAGTGGCCTACGAACCCTTGTGAGGAATGCAGACTGCCAACATTTTCAGAAGCAGTGATGATTTTAGGTCAATTTCATTCTGGGATGCTCAATGAGAGTCACTTTATTAGGAGGTCCTCAACAGCCCGTTCCCTGAAAATGAAGTGTGCCCAACACTGCGTCCAAAAATTAAGACATCCTAAATTATCAAAAATGCTGGCCACTCGTGCTTATTTTAGGAACTTGTATTCTTCCCCAGTTTCATCTGCAGGATTCATCTTGAACTGAATTGGTGTTCATCAAATGGAGAATTAAAGCCCTTGAACCTGATTCTCATTTAAACTAAGGCCACTTAAGAGTGGTTTTGCAATACACAGGCAGCGTAAAGTACAGTTTATAACTATCCTAATACTCCTACACAACCAGGGCAGTGCAAAGTGGCCTCAAGAGAAGTGAAAATCAAGTCTGTAACTTGCTAACTTCCATCTCGGAGGTTGCTCTTTCCATACAAACTGCTCTTCTGTGGCAGTCTCTGCACTTCTGGTGGTACCAGCAGTGAGCACAGCCTAACGGGACAGTTGTTTGTTTCAGTATTCAACTCCTCGCATTTTTTTCCTCAGCTGTATACTTTCTCCTTCAAGGGCTTTATTGTTGTAGCATTTCAGCATCGTTCTCAGCATTCTTAAAGACAGAGTTGGAAAGTCGCTGTCTGGTAATCTGCAGCAAGGGGAGTAAAGCTGCTTTAGCAGTTTGAGAATAACAAATGTATCTATCCAAAGTCCTCTGCAGAAAAAGTGAAACATAGGTGTCCAGATGGAATTTCTTTTTCACTTAAAAATCTTGGTTTCAGGAAATTTAATTGATGCCCTCCATCCTTTTTTTCTTTTTTCTTAATTTTGAAGAGGCTGTCTTGTGAAACAGCAGAGCTTTCCTTGAAACTGCACAGGACATGTACCTGGTTTTTCACCAAGTAACAAAATCCACAGCTTGCTATAGAAGGTCCGTGCATTGCATGTATCAATTAATGCTTATTAATCAGTTTTTGCAGTTAGTTGAACTGCAGACTCTAGTTAGAAGCTATTAGGGAGAGAATGGTGTGAGGAATACTGTTGCAGCACTACACTCAGTTTTGCTGTTTGTGTCCTTTGGAATCAAGGTGTTTGTAAAATGAAGTTGGCACGTTGATATATGATCTATTTTTTAATGTCATTACAATTTTAGTTCCCTCTGCCTTTTTGTCATTGGGTTACATTTAAGCACAGCAAGATCAACTTTAAACTTCCTTACTCAACAGCTTTATTAGTTATAACGTACCGTGACCTTTCTCAACATTCTTAAAGAAAAAGATACAGTGTAATGTCACTTTACTTTGCTTATTGTTCTTTGTTGTGGTGAACAAAGCATTTTCTACAGTGGCTATAGCACATAATTATACAGCTTTCAATAGCGGTGTCTTGGCACATATCAAAGTTCAGAAGAGCCTTTAGAAAAAAAAAGATGTTTTGTGGCAGCCTAGGGAGGGTCTCATCTTTCCTTCAGAAAATAGTTCAAGGCTCTTCTGTCAAGCTTCCCTACTTAGAGCTTTTTCTCCTCCTGCTTCATAAAGTTTAAAGGGGATTCAGTGGAGTTCTATGATCTATTTCCTTTGAAAGATTGTTCCTTTGCACAGAGAAGTCCTTTGACTTCAAGAGTTCACAGATTCATGTCTTTAGGTATCATATGTCTGACCTTATCAGTTACTCTATTTAATGTAGGAGAAAAAGTCTCAACTCTTTGTGTTTGTCTGTTTTGCCTCTGTGAAATGATTTGGTGAAAAGACCATCCTTTTTAACACACCACTGAGAGGCCGTTTCTGACTGTAACCTACCCTGTGGTTCTTCTAAAAAAAAAAAAAATTGTCCTTGTGTTTTGTGTATGGATGATTTCACAGTGAGAATAGAATTATACAAGGACAGACACACATAAAAAAAATCTTTTGCTCTTTTTTTCCTAAATGATCTATTGGCTATTTTGGTGGCTGCTACTCTGGTTCCCCAACAGGCACAACCATTTAACAAACACAGAGATAGCGGCTGGAGTGCTGGGCCAGCAGTAGGTTTTCCCTTGCTTCGACCTACCCCAAAGGCCTTCATAATTAATTGTCCTTCAGAGATGAGGAAAGTTCAGAGACAGTGTGTGTAGCGATGTCTATTGTCTGACATTCAGTTCTCCTTCCCTCAGCTCTTTTTCTTCATTCCACAAAGGGTTATCAATAGGAGCAGGGAGCAAGCTCTCTTCTAACAGCTGCTGGTGGTGGCTGTAGCTTTCTGTGGAAGGTATCATTGTGTTCAGCCATCTATGGATTAAATGGCTGGAAAAGTTCTAACAACCCTTTCAAACGGGCGTGTTTATTTCATCTAGATTACACAGACCTATTTAGCTAATTAAAAACTTTCTCAGAACCCCTTCTCTCCTATTCAAGGGAAGAAAAAAAATTAAAACGCTGCTGTAATTATGAAGAATGGCTGCAATGAAACTTTGGTAAATAAATGAAAAATCCGATCTGTCAGCTTTGATCAAAACGCACCCAAATAAGCACAGGCTTGTTTGTTGAGTTGTTCTGTCATTTTGGTTTGTGGTTTACTTTTTTTTTTTCTTAGAGGGAAGCAAGGTGCACCGTGGCAAAAGCATAAAAGAAAACATTGGTTTAAGCTGTAAGAGAAACAAACACTTGCCCAGTTAAAAAAGCTGCCACAGTTCATACTGTCTCTGCTCCTCACATCAAAGTGCCAAGATGCTGGAGTTTGCTAAACAGATTATTAATATTGTTGTCCCTTCTGTGATTAATTTAGAATCCACTGTGGCATAATTATTAAACTTCAGATACAACAGAACAAAATTATATACATGCTTCCGTGTTTTCCCTGATGATATGCTAAACAAAGATATGGTGGGGTTAGTAGATAGGCAAGAAGTACAGTCAAATTAGACTGTTTATTAACAGTCGTTATGTTACTGCTCCAATTAATTGGGCGAAGCCAAAAAGGACAAATACAATCATTCTTCCACTGAACAGTTTAACTAGCAAATTAGGGAGGTCTTACTGATTTTTTTTCTCTTAAAAAAATAAAAAGGACTCCACTCTGGACCTTCACTTGCATTCTTCATAAATACATCACTTTGCAATGGAAAGGAATAATCATATAAAACATTTTCTGGGCTTCATCTCACTTCCTGACTGCTAAGAAGAACCCCACAACAATCAAGATCAATTATTGTACTGATTAAGTTATGATGTCTGGCATTTTGAAACAGGTTCTCTGTATTTAAGAAGAAATTGCATACAAAGTAGATGCAGCTAATACAGTAATGCAAAAAAAAAGATCATAAAAAATTAAAGTTATTCTTATGAATCTTTCATTAGAAGCAATGAAAGGGGACATTGGTGAAGCCAAGTGCTTTGTTCTTCTGAGCTCCTCTTGTAGGGCCAGATCCTGCAAACAATTACGTACTTGAGTGTTCCTTCTGCGAGAGTCCTGTTGGCACCTTCAGCTTATCTCCTGCTCTTTCACAGTTTGCCCACTTAGGCCTGTGCGTAACCAGCAGTGTTGTTCTACTTTATCAAACAGATGTTCCCTTTAAAAATTGACAAAAGTTCTGTAAAAAAAAAATGCCACGAAATCACACAGCTGTACAGAGGAGAACACTTGCTTTTATGCAGGAAGAGCTGTTGTGAAGTGATTTAAGGCTACTCAGAGCTTTTCAGATTACTCCCCACCGCAAATAACATGTTAAGTACTAAATTGCCCTGAGCAATGTTTTATTACTGATCAATAAAATAGTAGTCTTGTCTTTTAGCATGGAAAAATATTTTAGTGGGATTTTTCCTGGTTTAGTTCATGGATAGCAGTAAACACGAAAGCACAATACTCCCTGCCCCTCCCCCCCACCCCCCAAAAAAAATCGAAACCCATCCTCGGTTGTTTCTAGCTTTGCTTTGGGGGAATCCTAGGATTGTTCCAGCTGAGTGGTGTTGGGTTTCTGTTCCTCTGTGTGTGTGTGCATCGAGTGATGGTGTGCTGTGTTTTATTTTGTGGGTTTTGTGTTTTGGTTTTGTTTCTTTTACAATTATTTACAGGTACTCATCTTTCCTGCCCCTTCCTCTTCTCAAACAAAACAAAAAAAGATTCCCCTTCCTCCTCCCCCCACAAAAAAAAAAAAAAAAAAAGGAAAAAGAAAAGAAACCAACAAAAACAAAACAAAACTTGGCAAACTCTTCCGACTCCTACTGCCATTTCATTTTGCATTCAACAAGGGGTAGTGGGAATTGAAACGTCAACTGGAGATCGAGAAAAGCGCCAATTTATAGTGCGTTAGCCTTGCACAATTCAAGATTTCTTTTGCTATCTGCACACATTATACTCAACATCTCGCCACTCTCTTGTGGCAGTTGTGAGGAATGGCTATTCCTTCCCGTGTGTGTACTACAGGCCTCTAAAGACCCTTATTTATTCTCTCCCATGTCACCTTGTGTACAGTCTGGTCTGTGACACTGATGGTGATTATGTCATTATTTTGCTCTGGGGGCTTTGGCACATCTGCAGAGCTGATGCACATCTTCTTTGTTACGCTGGCATACGTCCCATATCGCAAATGCTTCATTAGCCTTACTGCCTGCCTCCTTGCCAGACAAGAATACCCAAATCCAAGCTTCTTTTTCCTCTGGTCTTTTGTGTCTGTGATGAGCCTTTATTCATCTTCCTAGTTCTTCCCTGTTTTCTATTTTTCTATGTAAAACCGATTTCCAGATGTCCGTCGTTCTCCAAAATCCCATCATATATGAGGAGTGAGAAGCAAGGTGAATTTTAACCCATGTCATCCCTCACTCTTATCCCTCACGAGCCGAAATGCTTTTTCATTCATTCTGCATCTAACAGGAGTTCATTAGGCCGCTCAGTTTTAAAACCTGGTGTTTAAAAAAAAAAAAAGGGCAAAAAGGAAAAGAAACTGGTGATTTCTCTTAATAAATCCTAGTTGTCGTAATGGGTAACATGCAAGTTGCACATGTTTCTTCCAGACTTTGTTCATTGCTTTTAGACTACATAGTTAAATTTCTCACTCAGAACTTTTGGAGAAGCAGCACTGTCTAGTGAAGGAGGAGTGTGTTCATGACACCTGATCAGCTGAAATTTCTTATATCCTGTTTTAAGGTGTCACATTAGAAGGTCATAGAACATTTTGTACTGTGAAAATTGAGGAAAATGTTTGATCTTCTAAACTTTATCTAAGCTGTTATATATAAATGTTGTACTAGAGAGATGTGAAATAGTGGGTTAGCTTACTAGCTTTGTAAGATTTTTCCCTCCACATCCCACCCACCCCATGCTTTTTCTTCGTGGCACTGAACTAAATTCTGGGCTGGATTCTCAGTGTCTGGTGTAAATCAGCTCCAGCAGTCATTGCAGCTAATTCATCTATGCCAGCTGAAGAGCTGTCTTTTGTTGTGTTACTATACAGTCAAGTGTGTGAATATATGTTAAATGTTAATTGGAAAAAAGTTTCATTTGATTATTTTAAAACTAAAAATTAAATGCAGCACTGGATTTGGAGTCACAGAGCCACCACGTTTATGGACGTGGGGTAGAGGGGGGGTGTTGTTTTTATTTTTGTAAGGCACACTTGCCAAAAGAGGAGGTTCCAGCGATACCGTCTCACAGTGCAGGGTCAGGGCTGTGTGACTGACTTTAACAGAAGTCTTACAGATAGAATTGCCTGTCCTATAGGAGTTTGAATAGATCACCTTCATGCAGAACACTGTTTGCTTGATCTGTTCAATGTGTTTTAAAATGGACAAGAGTCAGGCTCTCATAATGTGAATTAGCAAACTGTCAAAAATCTTTGGAAACCATGGGAGAGATTTAGCAGCATTGTGACCTGTGCTGGTTTCTGAGCTAGCTTTCTGTGGTCCTGCTCTTTCTCAAAGCTGGTATCCCCAGACTCAGAGCAGTGGAGAGACCTTCCAGCATTGGTGTGGAGCGCCATGGGGACAGTGTTTTCAAAGATACTTATATCTGTAAGGGCGGATACTGAGTCTGTGAGGAAGTATCAGCAGGATATTACAGGGGTCCATGAGAACTGTGTGTTCTTCACCTGTATGAGACAAAACAAACGTGGGAGGTGAAGGAGCTATGGTTCGTAGCATTAGGAAGATTAATAGCACAAAAAGTGGAGAAATACTGTTCAGTTCAAGTGGAAGGGGATCTTCCGGGTACTGGATCACTTTCTTGAGTTAACAGACCCCATCACCTGCAGCACTAGAGTATAGCTGAATTTTGTAGGCAGAGTAAGAGCCTGGTGTCTTTCTGATACGCAAGTGTGGGTGGGTGAGAGATAGAAGGGCAGCCAGAAGGGCTGGCCGAAGGTAATCAACGTTTTGGAGATGATTTCTCCCTGTAGATCTGGAAGGGGCAAGGTTCAGCTTTCTTATCTGCAGAGGGGGAAGGTACACAGCCGGGCTCTGACTTGTTTTGTGTGCCCTCTGCGGGGGGGCTGTTTCAAGGCTCTGGTGGAAATGTGACGCCAGAAGAAGCCATGTCCAGGTGGTGGTCCAGAGTGTTCAAAGAGGTGGCCTTGAACTTGTTTCTTTAGCTAGTGGAGAGGCTTTGTGGAGAGCAGCAGACCAGGGTGGCATGATCTCTGTTGCTAAGCAGAAAGGCTGCTGCAGTTGGGACTTAGGGCGGAACTGTGGCTTAGACACAGAAATACATTTAAAGCAGTAGCCTACAACTTCAGAAAGTTTTTAGAGGAGAGAGGGAAAATCAACATTTCAAATAAAAGGTCTTCAGCTGCCAAATATCAGTGTGCAGTGCAGGGTGGGAGAGAAGGTGAAGCATCTTGTCTCACGCAATTGCGGAGAGGGCTGGCTCCATCAAATGAGGCCCAGCCTCGAGGTTATCTATTCCGGTGCTGTCTTGAGTCACACCATTTCCTTCCACGTAGCATAAAGAGGAGTCGAGTGAGGGGGAACTCAGTCCATTAGGACATAAGACTTTGTCTTCTGACCTCACAGGCTTGCTGGTCTCACCAGTCACTGGTAGGTCCTGCACTGAAGCTTGTAATGGGGTATTTGTAGCCCAGTTTGGCCAGCCACATGGCTCGGGGTGGAATAGATGGAGCAGTTTATCCCATCACAATGAGCTCTGGATGCTCATAAAAGCATGGTTACATTGAGAGGTGGTTTGTCAGAATTGATCAGTGGGAGCCTGAGCTGGTGAGGCCAGCTTCGTTCACCCATAACCACGCACAGTTTCCTTCCCCTGCCCTACCCTCTGCCATAGGAAAGAGGAAAGAAGGTACTCTGCTGCCAGAGGGCATGCTTACCACCTTCGTGACACCCTCAAAAGGACCCCAGTGTCTGCCTGTTTCCCTGCCAGATTGATTAAACACCACCTGCTTCCCATCCCTCTCCCCAGCACATGCAAACCGAGGAGGGCGAGGGCACAGTTGGAGCTTTTCAGGACCAGGCACAGAAGACAAAGGTGACTGCAATGCAGAGATGGGAAGAGTGTGCAAGAGCAAGCAACACCAATTATAAAATGTTGCTATACTGTTACAACATTTTTACATATAGAAGATACATTCTAGATGTTTAAGAATTTTAAGTATCACTTCTACTACAGTGATAGTGGTTCATCTATGGGGCCAAATTCTGCTGAACATAAAAGAAATCCCTGCACATTACAAGCTCTATGAACTTCTATATCTATGGTCTAATCAGCAGTTTCTGCATTTTGGACTCTCTTGCTTATGGAAATACACCATGGAAGCAGGTCAGGGACATACCTGCTCAATCACATTCCAAGCTTTGCCTCCTGGTCCTTCTGAGTAACACAACACATTCCCATCTGGCTGATGTGTCCAGGAGAGTATGCAGTAACCTCTCTGCTGAGCCAGAATTGGGTGGTCATCCCTGTACTCACTTTTCTGGACAGGTTTTTTGTGGGCGCCTGAATGTGGTACCTGCCAGAATTTGGCAGCAGGGTATGTAATATGCCACTTGGCATTGTAGGCAGCCTCTTGTAACAGATTGCATTTCACTGCAATGGACTGAGTTAAAGTTAGACTATTCTTGTGTGTGAGTTTTATTTCTCCTTCAGTTTTCATATGAGAAAGCTTCTGGGGTGTGACAATAAGCCCTCCTGTGAGTCTTTCTTACTTTTCCCAACACATACTAAATGCCCAGCTATCATAAGCTGTAGGAGCCTTAGTGATTTTTCCATTCTGCAGCAGTGCCACTGGCAATGCAGCAAGTTAAGGGCAATCAGAGTTTCCATTAGAAGCCTCCACATCTCATGCAGTTCTAATTCATCAGTAAGTCAGAAAGGGAAATTTAATAATCTTCCCAGTAAAACGCTGTTGATGATTTTTGAGGAAGGGGGAAGGCAGAACTGAATTTCAAGGTGCAAAAAGTCTAAACAAGCTGACAATTGAAAGTCCTTTTCATTTTGTTTTAGCCTGATCTGCTCTCAAGTCTTGTCTTGTGTTTAAAAACTAATGCATTAAAGCTGTGGTGTTTGCATCACAGAGTAGCTCTGTTTCTGTTATGGATAGGCTCATCCCCTGAACCATGGGCACAGCAGTCCTGGGACAGAGATCCTACAGGGTGCTGTGATGTGCATGGTGCAGGATTCCTCTGGTGTACTGCGAAATAGAAAGATGGGTCCTACCAGGGAGGACCCCGGGAAGCAGAAGTAGGGGTTCAGCCTGAGTGAGCTGTGGAAGGGCTGTTATCTACATTCAGCCAGGGCATGCAGCACCAGCAGTGCTTGGTGCTCCAGCCGTGCAGGGAGCCTGCAGAGTACTTCCCAATCTTTATTTGTGGAAAAGCTTAATTGAAATGCAAGTGATTAAATCTAATGTATCATGCAGTATCCATTTTCACTGCGCTACCACTTTCACTTCCCCGATATTATCAGGCATCTCAGCAGCCCCACTGTCAGGTTTTTTCCTTGTAAGAGCTGTGCCCATTCTCTCTCTTCTTTGTGAGCTTGGGGGAGGAGATAACAGTAAGCCAGCAGTAGATTGCTAGTTCTCCAAACTCTCCTCAAGGGATAAAGGATCTCAGCTTTATTTTAAACAAACACTTTCAAAATACATTCTTAAATCATTTGAGGGGCATATGTTTCCCAGCTTTCTACAAAAAGTTAAAAAGCTGCAGTGTAACAGTAAATGCAATAAGCAACCTCTGTTGTTTTCCTAATTTCTCCCTTTCGACCAGGACTTGGGCTAATGCTTTTCCCTTCCCAACATTAGTGCTGTCCCAAAAGAGTGGGCCTTTCTTTGTGTGCCACAGTGGGAGAACAGACTGTCCTGAATGGCCACGCAATTTCTTGTCTGTTTTTTATTGTTTCCAAAAAATCTGTTTCTTAACAGATTTGTACAGCAGGAGTTGTGAGAGGAAACTTGAAGGCAATAACTGCAGACCGTGGTGGCACCAGAGAGCTGCTGCTGTAGCCAGGGGGATTGGGACACATGTAGACGTGGGCAAACTGACACCTTGTGCTCTAGAAAGGTGCTGGTTGGGAGAAAAGTATGTTTACTGGAACATCCAATAGTTGTGGTATTTTTCATTTGTGTTTTTAAAATAAAAACATCCTTTCCAGCTATTTCCCTATCCTCATAAGTGATAATGGAAGAGGCATTAGCCTTTCCATCGCCTGAGCCAACCTGTTTTTTTTCTAAGAGGTGTCCAGGATGTTCAGCCAATTGAGTGATCTAATTAGCTGAAAATTGTTAATTTCCTTTACCTTATAAAGCACCTAACACAGAAACTGTTAAATAATGTTAAGTGTCAGACTTAAACTGAGAACATTGGGCCATATGCTGCCGTGGCTTTCACGCCAAAAAGTGTAGCAACTTACTCCAAAACCTGCCTCCAATTGCTGTGTAGAAGCCAAAGCCTCCTGCTTGATATGCTGCCACACCAGCTCACAGCACTAAGATGGTCCCACGCAGCAGCTCGCTGCGCTCGGGGAGCAGAGTATATGCGTGAGGGGAGATGATGGCCTGGATAAACATGGCAGGAGCCAGGGCACCAGTGAGGGATTGCAGACGCTGCCCTTGCAAGCACAGGAAAACCAGCGGTAGGGCAGTGCTGCACATGGCAGGTTATCCAGGGGAAGGCGTCAGATCTGTGCTGCAGCTGCGAATTGCGCAAGTCCCTTGTCTGCGGAGGGCCAGGTGGATAGGTGAGCTCCCTTGTAGATCTTCTTTACTGCAGAGGGGTCCCTGGGTTGGTGGAAAGTGTGCGAGGAAGGTGCTGGTCCCAGTGTCACCAGCCTCTCCCCAAGCCCACAGAGAAGTGGCTTCAGAGGTGGTGTGATGCCTTAGGGGATTGCTGCTGGCTTGACCCTAGCATTGCTCGGATGCAGTGTGTTAAGGGTAGGGTGGGATGCAAAAGGGCTTGTCCTCAATAGGTTTCCTATACAGCAGGTTGTGGGTATGGGAATACATGTTTAGGTGCTAGATTTCCCCCAAAGCCTAGTGTTACATCTTTCTCATGTGAGGAAGGGGCTCAGGGCTATGTGTGGGTGACACAAGTGGAGTTTGTCAATCACTTCCTTTCTGAAGGTTGCACTGTGCCCCCAGAGTTCACCTTGCCCTGACTTTGGGGCTGCGGGTACTTGGACAAATCTAGTTTGTGCTTTGTGTGAGGTTTTCTCAGCAGAAGTATTTCCCCTGAATCTCTTGTGCTGTTGCTGTACCTGTGCTGGCGTGGACCACTGTGCACACACATTAAAACTGTCTGACCTGGAGCCTACCCATGGTAAGACTGTTCCCTCAATAGTGGACTCACTCATTGTCCTGGAGAGGTTCTCCATCACTTGTCTGATAGATGCCTTATCCTTGGGTTAAGAGGCTCCCTGCAGTGTCCCTGTGTATTAGTCATTGTCTAGATCATCCAACAAGAGTGATCTGGCCTTCCCTCTCCCACCCCCTCCAAGCTGTTTACCTCCCATTACCACGACCTTGTGGTCTGCAACGTGAGCAGCCTTCATCAGCTGAAGACCTCTGATCCTAAGTCCACTAGAGATTTTGGCTTTCCTATTTGGCAAGGTGACTTGTTGCCCACTAGGTCAACATGAATGAAGACTTTTTAAATCCATAATGTCCTGCAAGTGAAAAAAATGCCTCCAGATAATTTAACCTCTCCTGGCAGCCTGACATCTTGAGCTGTCTATGCTGCACTTTTTTATTTCTGCTTATAATTAGGATCAAAAAATTCCAGACTCGTACTCACCAAGAATTCTACTTTATGTAAAATTTGAAAGTAAAATCAATCCTGGCCCAATCTTATCATTTTTAAAGTATGTTTATCCAGCTTTGTAGTAGGAACAAGCAGACTGTTTGAAGGCCACATAGTTTTCAAACCTTGGTTGCAACACGTTACCCCATTTTGAAACCGTCTTTATCTAGCCGAGAAAACTAAAATCTGTTTGACAAAGTAGCACTCCAGCCAGTTTATCTTGCAATATGGCTTTAGCTCACAGAGCCTATTGATTTCCTTAAATTAATGTTTACAGAATGCTACTGAATTTCACTCAACGGGACATTGTTCTTTTGAAGCTTTGTAAAATATGATACAGAGTGTTATTGCCATTTGTTCCTTTGCTAAGACTGATGAAACATTTATTTTTTTTAAAGCGCAACCTTGAACTATAGCTGTTTCCTACAAGTGTGTTTACTCTTGGAACATTAGTAATACAACACACTATCAGACTCCAGCACAATACCACAGGCAGAGTCTGTAGGTACGCTCTGGCCAGCCTAATCGTATAAATCGAGCTGAAGTTTAACGCAGATTAGGCATCGTATGAGAAAAGGTTTCGAGCTTAGCCCAGCTGTCCCTGTCTGAAGGATCTTCAGATTTGTGTGCTGCAGCCAAGCAGTTGTCTGACACTGTTACAATATTAGAACGATTGCATTGGTCTTGGGACTTCTAAACATGGGATCCTGTACTGAAAATTGCCATCTAATCATTTCTCTCCGCCGCCCCTCCAAGGTGAATAGCTTTACAGTTGCCCTGTGCCTGGTTCGTAGGGTTTAGATCCAATCTCTGAGGGCTGCTTTAAAATCTGCTCCAGAAGCACTTGCGTCACTTCTTATGTCCAGTTTTCTAAAATGATGTTGCAGTTTTTACTGCTGAAATTTTACAAGAAATCACAGCCACTAATAACTTGACAATTTCGCTACTGCTTTCTGCAGCTATAATACCATTAGACATATCATTCCAATAAATCTTCACTGTTTGCTTATGAGCCTAAAGTGGGCACCACTATGTGTGTAAGGATGTGTATTTTATCCACCAGCATCAGACTGAACTACTTACTTGGAGTGTAAGTGATAAAAAAGTGCTCCTGAGGAGAATGTGTGCCCCAGCCCAGCACAACCAGAGGTGGACTGTCCACAGGCAATGTAAACTCTCCGTTTGAAACCAGTGGGGTGGTGAAAATTTACACTGCTGAGAAGCTGACCCTTGGTAGCCTCCCACATGCGCTCAAGAAAAGGGCCTTAAACTCCCCAGTTATTGCATGCAAAATTAATGTGTCAGCTGGCAAGAGAGAAAAATAGAAGTCTTTTGGGCACCTAAGATGCAGACTTCTTGCTTTATAAGACTGTGTCTGGAAGCAGACGACTTTTTTTTCTATCATAGAGGTTCCACGTAACCAAATCCCAACTCCCTGGAGAGGTGAAAGGAAAGCCAGCTATGACTTCTTGCCTTTTTATCTAGTAATCTCTGTGTGGCCTTCCTAAAGCATCTGAGTTTATCCATTTAAGTCCACTCTGTCTGCAGTACAAGTCCCCAGCTTGTGCTACTGCTGTCAGGAGATATGTCTCTCCTTGATCAATATTTACTTAACAAACAGCAGGGATAGGAGAGTTTGTTTAGAGGAATCATGTGTGCACAAGGGTGAATGAATGCTCGGTAAAGTACTTCACCTGTTTGTCTCCTTTCCTAGGGTATCTTTTGTGCTTCAGACCTCATGCTGGGCTTTGCTACCATTGCCCCTGTGAACATGCTCAAAGCCACCCTGCTTTAGAACAGTTTAGCAATTGGCTGCAGAAAATGAACTTCTGAGTAAATGTTTTATTCCCTGTTCTAGGAAAGTTGGAGGGAGAAGTTTATGAACTTTGTAAAATTATTTCTATGGTTAAAAATACTTGATGCTCAAGTGAAAATAAACTGAACTTCCCAAACTCCTGCACTTATGCAAGAAAATATTTCAGAGGTGTTTTAAGCATTTTGTTGGGACAAAATATTTCAAAATTGTCACTGCCAAAAGCCTGAAGCCTTCTAAAGAAAAAAAATTTCTATTCAGGTAAAGCTGCAAGGAAGGAAGGAAGTTTAGTATTTTTAACGAATAACTTTAGAAAGGTCTGCTATTCATTTATCCAACTAAAACAGTTGTTTCTGATG
Source organism: Acanthisitta chloris (assembly GCF_000695815.1). Lineage (NCBI taxonomy): Eukaryota > Metazoa > Chordata > Aves > Passeriformes > Acanthisittidae > Acanthisitta > Acanthisitta chloris. The sequence continues at coordinate 7,942 of NW_008684916.1, read as the reverse complement.
CCTGAGGTCATTGCATGCAATTAGCTTTGAGGCATCTGAGTTTAGTTTGGAGGGGGGGTGTATTTTATTTTGTGAATCAGAGTTGTAAAAGCCATCTGAAATATTCATGCAGAATTGTCTGAGAAGCAGTTTCTGTTTTATTTACTGCACAGTAGAACAGCCACAGTGGATTAGCTCTACAATACCCGTAACAAAAGCACAACAGCTGATGCATGTGATGTTAGGAGGTGACAAAACAGTTAAAGTATGCTGCTGGCTACAGGCAAGCAGTCAGCAGATGCAGACAAAAGGGTTTGTGACAAGAATAACTCTCTCTCCAAGGCGAGCAGTCAAGAGTATCCAAAATACCAATACCCTTTTCTCCTTGACATTGTCTTCTTACAGTCAGCATTTTATTGCCCATTTATAGTAAAAAAACAAAACACAATTCTCTGGAATATCGGTTTTAACTTGACTTCCACAATTCTGTGATCTTTACATCTGTATTGCTTTTCCTATCATCTAGATTTACCACTTGAGCAAGAATTTTTGAAAGTTTATAAGATTAGCTGTAAAGAAGCCCACCCTTAATAGGATTAACGACAAGAAATACACATATAAATCTTAGAGCAGACCAGTGATTTGTTTTGTCATTTGGTTTTGGTAGTTTTCCACTTTTCTATTAAGAGAGAATTAAGCATCTTATTTTGCTAATGAAGAAATAGGGTTTGGGTAGAAATTAAAGGTTTGCTTGACAATGGGAGGGATTTAGGTGCTGGAAAGGGACTGTGAATGAGCTGATGTTTATTTCAGAAGTGTGAAAAATAAGCTTATATATCTCCAGAAAAAAAAAAAGAGAGAGAGAGAGAGAGAGACTGTCTTCTTTCTAACCTTTGTAATTCCCCTTCTATTCTCTGTGACATTCATTCAGCTGCCAAGCATGTTTGGCAAGGCTTGAGCCAGCGAGCGCACTTCCAGTGACCGCTAACCTTGGTATGTCCTGACACTTATGATGAGTATCTGCAGGACACAGAAGGCAGGCAGGCTGCTATGTCAGGCTTTTATTATGTACTGCAGAGGCTGGGGACAGTCAGTTTAATAAAACAAATCATCCTTGAAGGTAAAGCAACTGGGAAGAGGAGGAGGGCTCGGGGAGGGGAGATGAGAGGAATGGGAGGAAAGGGAGAAAAAGTCTTTGCTGCACAGCCCCCAAAATAAATGAATTAACTAATGAAAGACAGAAGATACAAGACAACCTAACAATGAGAAAAACAGTGAAAGGTCACTGATTGGCCACCGACTTGAGACACATAGCTACTTCTAGTGTGCCCTCCTTCCCAACAGTGATTTTTAGTCTACCAGAAAGGGAAGCCTGATCCTCCTTGTCGTCTTAAAATCAGTGTTGCTTCACTGATTTTCCTCAAGCAACACTTGACTTAGACCTGCTGAGGAACAACCCTCACCTTCTCAATCATTGCTTCCTTTTTGGTCACATTTTCCTTGAAAAGAAATTCAACAAGTATTTATAAAGCTTTCTGGCACTGTGTATGCTTCTGTATGAAAGAAGGGTCAGTTAGGTCTGACTTGCCTCCAACTTTTGAGCCATTAGAATTATACTTTTACTCACATAGAAATAGTGTGTGCTGAGTATTTTTAACAAAGCACTCCCCCACAGTGCTAATCCAAATGATTCAGTATTATAGTTGCACATGCAAACCCAGGAGTGAAATAGTTCAGGTTTGTTGTTGAAGCCAAGGAAAATGCCAGTAGTTAAAACAGCATAAATAGACAAGAGCAGATGAGAGCTTTAATTCCCTCCCAGTTTTCATAGATGAAGGGGATGTATTAACATGGCTGAGGCTTGAGAAGGGGCACTGCAGAGGTTGTTGGACTGTGTTAGAAAGTACAGGACGGATGTGTACCAGGTGTAAATCAGTGTAACTGCACTGAGGCTGGTAGAGCCCTGCTGATTTACAGTAGCCCGAAGTTTGGCCTGTGACTTTTTTCCTTGGCAGTGAAACTAAGTTTTATTGACAAAGCATGTGGCAAAGAGTGATTTCTTTCTAAATCAGTCTGATGTGGAGGCTTCAGCCTGAAACCCACCTAGCCTCCCCCTGAGCAGACCTCATTGTCTTTCCTCCTGGTGAATGTACAGTATGATTCTTTGATTGACTGCTGCCACCTGATGCTAAGAAAATGCTCTGGGTTCATAGTAGGGATTGTTGGTTCTATTAAAAGCAATGTAGATGGAGTTTATTTGTCACTGAAGCATTTTATGCAGATGTTCCTACTTCAGAGATGTTCAGTCAGTTAGGTGTAAAGATGCACTGAATAGGTCACCGTCACTTAGGGTCAGGGAAATGCCACCCCCAGATACGTAATTAATGTGGCTGACTGATTAATTGCCTACTGAAAAATATAACTACCCATGCATTTAAATTTTTATTTTCAGGCCCCGGACTTCACTAGTATTTTTTTTATTAAAAAAAGACACAAAACCAACAAGAAAAAACCAAAACCACTGCAGTTACTCTTTCTAGAAAGGAAAAGTGTTGGCTGACATACCATCCTGGGGGATTAATCACAATGGAATTCACATTACAACATTCAAAGTAACGCCTGTAATCCATTGTGACATGAAAAATTGCTGATAACATCCAAGAAGGAAAGAGCTATGAATGGCTCTAATGCCTGAGGAGTAGTGGAGATCTTTGGATACTTGGCATTACAAGCTGGAGCATCCAAATGAAGAAGCTGAAAAGTTGGGTCTCTTCAAAGGCCCCACAGGGCTTCACTATGCTTGTTCACTATTATGTGTATGGGCTGCTCTCTGCAGCCTGTTGTACTGGGTTCAGAGGGGCCTGACCCTGCAGATGTGACTCAGGTACAATGAACTTGGACCTTAAAAGATAACTCCTAGTCTGAAAGAAAAGCCTCTGTGTGTCTATGGGGGTGAGAGGCCTGAAAGGTAGTGATTCAGAGGTTTCACACTGCCTACTGCATGGAAAAGCAGCATCCCCTACCTGGAGAATCTTCAAATGCACAGGTAGAAATTGAAAGGAAAAGGCTCAACCTAAAACCCAGGTTGTTACTTCCATGCTTAAAGTTGTCATGGATGTAACCATGAGGTAGGAATGAGAGATAGCACTTTTTGCATTTGGACTTTATACTTCTCATGTAGGTGTTTAGAATTGCCTCCTTCCCATCTCTGGCAGCTTGGGAGGGAAGAAAGACATCTAATGTTCGTCCTCTGGAGCGGATACCAAAATCAAAAGGTTTTGCTCGTATGATCTAACATCAGTGTCTACTTCATAAAGTTGGTTATCCACTACATTTCTTGCTTACTAGTGCCATGTAGTCAACAACTCCTTCCCCTTGGTTAGCACCCAGTAATACCAAGGGTGGTGTACAGCACGTGGGCAGCCTTGTTTGAACTGCATGAACAGAAAAGCATATCATTTTTTATAGCAGTGCAAGAATGAGACAGGCATGGTATCTTTTGTAGATGTATTACCAAATGCCCAAACACAGAGTGGTTTTAAGTTATTTCTCTGAGCTGGAGTAAGTGAAACATTAATTAATTTCTTCTTTCTTAATTGCTGAAATAGAACACCTGTAAAAATGTTTATTTCTGTGCAGCCTGTTGAATGAAAAATTTCCACAGAAGGCAGCCTGTCTTTTGGAGCAGAGAAAAACATGTGAGGGCTAGATTTCACTCTCAGAGGTAGACAGAGGACTTCTGTGGGGCTTCTGGAAGCAGAGTTTGTCAGCTGGTGTCAGGGGGAGCTGATCTCATGCTTATCTGATGGCAAAATGTGACCAGCAAACTGTTAGTGTTTCTCCAGTGGTGATAGGTGAGGCTCCAGAGTTCTGTCATATTAGGTTAATCATACACTTTTCCAAACAAGTGCCTTTTTAAGGCATTGGAATATGTTACTCAGGCATTGGAATAACTTGCCCAGGGAGGTGGTGGAGTCACTATCCCCATAAGCATTTAAGAGGCATCTGGACCTGGTGCTGGAAGGTACAGTTTAGGGGTTACAATGGAGGGCCAGGTTAACAGTTGGCCTTGATGATCTTAAAGGTCTCTTCCAACCTTGATGGTTCTATGATTCTAAGTTTTCTGAAAGTGGCTTCTAAAGAGAGAAGAACAAAAGCTTCAAGTAGAGAACAAGGGGCTTGCCCTGATCTGGCAATATGGCATGAATTCGGTAAATGAGTGAGATCCGCCCAAGTGTCTGTTGGCCATGGGAATGGTTCAAGTGTCTCCTAGTGCAGATTGGAGATTTCCTTTTGCTGAAGGGGGCAAAGAATAGCAGTGGGGGAATACTTGTTATTATAAGCATGCTGGCTACTGGCCAGTCATGTATTAACTACACAGCTAGAGCTCTGAAGCAATATTTCCATAATAAAAGCAGAAAATAATACCTTTATGGAGATTACCTCAACCTTGCAACTGCCCTATAGTTCATAGTCGTGGTTGCTTTTGAATCATTTGAGGCAAAGGGTAAGAAGGTGGTGCTGGTGCCTGAGACAGCTATTTAGGATGAATTACTAAAGTTTGGAGGTAACTCTGGTTTTTAACATTGGTCAGGGGCTTCTGAGAGTGGGATGTTCATGCTAGCTTGCTGTTTGATTCACCCATGGCGTGACAGTGACATTTAGAAGACACGCATGAGTTTAATGCATCTCAGCTCAGTAACCACTTGGAGCACAATACACCCATTGCAGAGGTGAGGGTGATATTTGTAGGCTTCTGAAAAAGAAGGGAACACCGTAATGTCTCCTGAGAATGCCATCTTATGGGGTTCTTGTCCATAACAGCCACAGTAGCAAGGTGCTAGCTGAAGGCTTTCTTTCTTGCTTGTTTTTAAACTATGTACAGCATTCAGAGATAACCCATTTCTTTGATAGCTTTCAGCATTGGTTGTGACCAGGGTTAAGCACAGAGGTACAGAGGGCTTTCTGTGCATGCATGATTTCCATATTAGTTCTCACATGGAGAGGAAAACATAGCCATGAATGCATGGGTAAAATATCAAGCAGAGATTTCTTTCCTTAAAGACAATTGTGTTTGTTTCCCCTCCTGCTAATTATATCCTATAAATCCCCCACTCTCCAAACTCAGACAGTAACATTTTGTTACCTACATTCTGTCAGTAGACTTTACAAGGATCTCTAACACATGTTATAAAAGTTATTGCTATAGTACTATATATAACAGCTTTGCATAAGAGAATAGAAGGCTGCCACATTTAGAAAATGCAGGTGCTATGTAAGCCCCTTTCTGAAAGAAAGAACTTAGCTCAGTTTCCTTTGAAGAACCAGAGACTTGAAATTGAAAACTGTATTAATGCCATTGTCTCCTTGTATCAGCAGGTTCCAGAGAGATTCCTGGAAGTGGCTCAGATCACGTTACGGGAGTTTTTCAATGCCATTATCGCAGGCAAAGATGTTGATCCTTCCTGGAAGAAGGCCATATACAAGGTCATCTGTAAGCTGGACAGTGAGGTCCCTGAGATTTTCAAATCTCCAAACTGCCTACAAGAGCTTCTTCATGAGTAGAGAGTTCAGCAGCTATTTATGAATGTATGAAAGTAGCAGTCCCCTTCTGATGCCCAAGTCATGTGTGTCTCTATTTTAATTTCATATATATGTGTATCGCATACATATATATGTATATGAAATTAGACTGTGATCCCTCCTGGATTTAAGTTTTCATTCAGTTCCAAGGGGATGGTTGTTTTACTTCAGCCTTCGGTTTACTTTTGCCCGAGACCCTTAACATTTGAAGAATCAACGGGGTTAATTTTCAGGGAGAAGAGTTTGGAAGTGTGTAAGAGCCTGTCTTAGCAAGTTAGGGCATTATGTTTAAAAATGCTTTGTCAGATTTATTGCTTGCTGCAAAGTGGCATTTTGTCTTAGTGAGACTAATGTTATGCCACAATACTACAGACAATGAAGTTTATATTATGTTTATACTGCTAAAGGTCTGAACTCTGTGGAGTCACTTCATAAGCTTCAAGCTTTTTTTTTTTGTATTTTATATATTTTTAACCAATAACTAGATTTTGTTTCATACTTCAAAAAAAATACAGCATCTATTTTAGGTACTCACTCTAAGAAGTGATACCCAAAAAAGCAAAACCTATTCTTCATGCTTTCCTTACAGAAATGACAGATACCCTGCACCAGTAATCAACATGCCAGGTTGTTGTTTCTCTAAATTGCAGCAAGGGACATTTGCACAAATCAAATTCCATTCTTGCAGGGTGAGGCCAGTAATTCATGCACAATATTGTATCAACCACACTAATTTTGGAATATGGTCAGCTTATTAAAGCGGAAGCATTTCACTCTCCATAGAGTAAAAATGAAACCTTCAGCGTCCTATATTGCCAGGTCTCAGTCTTACTTTAACGGGCATTAGTCCCTAAATTTATTCTTTTCTTAGTCTATTCTGCCCCCCAAAATTACCTTTCCACTATACAAAGTTTTCTGTCCGTATTCGACATCTGTCCTGAAAAGCACTTTTTGAACGATCTTAGATACAGTAGAAGAGTCTTCACCTCACAGTGCTGAGGCAAAGGAGAAAAAAAAAAAAGGCTTGTTTGTAGCTGTAAAATATAATTAGTCCTTTCCTAATCAGAAGAATAAAAACTGCATTTTCATAAAATTCTAATCAAGCATATACAAAAATCTCAGTGTCCTCCTGGCTATGCAGGGTTCAGATAACCAAATTGGATTTTTTAAATTACAGTAAGTGCAGCTTTAAAAAACGAAACAACAACAACAACAAAAAAATTCTCTTTGAGCAATGTGCTGCACTTGTCTTCTGAAGCTGGAGCTAGTCTTGACCAAAATCTGAGCTACAGTGTAAAGTCCATGATGGATCTGGGTTCGCCTGAATGCTACACCATGATATGACAGAAAGAAAGCTAGCTGCTAGTTCTTGTGCTTTCTTCAGTGGCTCTCCTTTACTCATGTTTTCAGAAAGATATTGTCTCCAGAAGTTTGGGGGAAGGTTGAATATGCTATGGCACACTGTATTTGTCATTTTCTTTGTCGTCTTTTGTACGGATGCAGTAAGAATTTATTGTTATCATCAATAGTATTTTCCCCTACATAATTCAATCTAAATGTAGAGGAAGTTCCTAATTAGCTGCGAATTATATTTAGACCATTGAGGATATTGGTATCTTATTTCTTTATTTTAAAATTGCATTTTGACTTTGGAGAGTGAAAGTTTACCCATGTGACTAAAGAGCTGACCTGATCATTGCAATTTCACTTCATTTACAAATACTGCTGATAGACAGAAATGTATGAAAGCAATTATTGTTAGCAGAAAGCCTTAAAAACCTGCTGACTTCAAATTAAACAGCACAATCCTACGATTCCCTGTCATTCTTTTCAAGCACTGGCAGTATCTGTGGAGTATAGGCAATGCAGACAATAGCATGGGATGAAGTGCCAACATTTTCACTATGCATTAAAAAGCAAAACAAATCTTGATCTTAGACTCCCTGAGAGAACCTAATACTGTATGTATCCTTACAGTAGACAGGATGTCTTTTTCATTTTATTTTCCTTTATTTTCTTACATTTTCTTTCATTTTTGTTTTGTTTCAGTTTTTCTTTTTCTTTTTTTTTTTTTTTTTGTGTGCATGATTTGGTAAACATTACACTTAGAAAGATGTAACTCCAATGAATTCTGAGTAAGAAAGGATGAAAATTGTGTTCATGCACTTTTTTGATTTATGGGAAGAAGTGGCATAAAATGCTCAAGTTTTAATACAGTAAGTTCATCACTGACATGCCATTAGATACAAAACATAACACTGCATTGTCACCTTGACATAAGAAAGCAAAGCCATACTTTAGTCATACTATGTGGACATATTACTAGTTACCATCTCAATCTGTGATTTTACCCGTTGCTTTTATGATTATTATTATTATT
>NW_008684915.1:0-4881 GCF_000695815.1 Acanthisitta chloris | reverse complement strand
TTCTTTTCCCCCTAAGGTAGATCATGAGAAGAAAGTGGCATGTTAACCTAAATCAGGAAAGCATTGTCTTGTGCTTGATGCAGAGTCCCTGGTAATTTTTCTGTTGGACTGAAGTGTTAGACTACGATAACCATACCTACTCTGGAGACACCAGGGTCAATAAGTCATTTGCCAAGGGCATTTTTAGGTCCAGGAGTGATTTTGCTTCAGAAGGGCAGCATGGTCTTCTGTCTTTTGCATGAAGAGTGTTATACTACAGTGATTTTATTTACTCTGTGGTGTTGTCAGGGTGTGATGTAAGGGACCTGCAAAACATGCTAATGTGAGTGTTAGTTTTGCTGTTGAAGGGTTTATTTGTAAAAGTCCAGAGGTACCTGTTGCAAGGCTTTAAATATGGTACTGCTTGGAAGATGAACATGAATTCTTGCTGCTTGTGATGTGGCCCAGGCTGGTGGTTGTAACCAGGATAAATAGTAAAACAGTCCTATTACTTTCAAAAGTAATTGAAAAAAGTCCTGCTGTTGCTGTTGCCGGCTGGAAGATTGACTCTGTTGGTCCATTTTGTAGTGATGGCCATGATTTCGTTCTGTCATGACACTAGAAGAGTCCAACAGCTGCTCCAAGGCCACTTTGCAGATGTAACAACTTTTTGAAAAAGTTGTCTTGTGATGGAAGGATTGAAACTATACTTCTAGCTGCTGTATTTTTGCTGGGAAACGAGCATATTCTTTTGCATACCTCTTATGTCAGTCATACTTCTAACATTGCAGAAAAGGAGCAGCTGCTCTCCAGGTGAAGAGTCAAATCTGTGGGTCTTGTTCCCTTTCCCACCCACTCAGTTCCCTGCAACACTGGAAAATTAATTATGATACTGTTGAGGTTTAATAATTTCATTCTATTAATTTACATGTGTGCTTATACTTAAGAACTACTCAGCCTCGTAGGTCACAAGTGACAGTTTTACAGTATAAAACAAAGTCATCTGTACTTACTAATGGGGTTGGACTTTCTTCCCCTTTAGGTTTGGTATTCACCCTGTGGCTGGCCGTATGCCTGGTCAGCTGAATGTACTACTAGCAGAGGCTGGTGTTCCCTATGATATTGTACTGGAAATGGATGAGATCAATGAAGACTTCCCAGGTTAGCATGTGAGCCATAAGTTTCCAATACATTGGATGTTTTATTTGATTCTGGTTTTGCATCAGACAAGGATTTCTAAAAATAGGAAATCTTAATCAGGCCATTCAGTTGTGCTACCACTGTAGAGGACTGAAGTGTTTTTTTCTTGGGGGTGAAGGGGGAGGGAGCATTTTTGAAAATTGCTCGAAGCTGTGAAATAAATGACGAATGTTGTGTCTGTATTATCTCTGTTACTGCCGCATCCATGTAAAGGAAAACTATTGTTACTTCTTTAGGTTAGGTATTGTGGATGACTTGACCATGTCATGTCTTGCAAAGCAGTATAACATTGTACAGACAACTTCTTGTTTTTTACATCTTTATTTTAAAATCAGAAGGTTGCTGGTAAAAGGTTTTTCAGAAGAATATTCAAAGGAAAAGGCAGGCGCAAAAAAAATTGAAAGTGATGATACTACGTGTGTATTCAACCACATTTAAATACCAAATGATTTAAATTTTGTGTATCAGAGTTGGTCTAAGGAGTCCCTTGGAATAGGTTTGTGGATACTTGCAGTTTGCTGGAGGTAGTTGGTAGCATGCTTGAACTCTGACATATAATTTGCTTGATGAGTTTGTAAAATACTCGTGTGAATGATGTCTCCATAAATATTTTTAGAGTATTTAACAGTTAGGGGCTCATCTGCCTATAATGATCAGATTTAACACAACAATATACATCAGCTTCAGTGTTCAGATTTCAGATAATTTTTCATCACTGTTGTTTTCCTTGTCTTGCTGCAGAAACCGACTTGGTCCTTGTAATTGGTGCAAATGACACAGTTAATTCAGCAGCTCAGGAAGATCCGAACTCTATCATAGCTGGAATGCCAGTTCTTGAGGTCTGGAAGTCTAAACAGGTGAGTTGCGTTAGCACCTGCCTTAGGTAGCATACTTTTAAAAACGTTGTTTATAGGATAAGCTAACATCGTTCTCCTACTGGTACGGTTTCCATGAGAAGCTTTTCTCTAAGTTATTCAGCAAAACAGTCAGTACTTTTCAAGTGTGATGCACTGTTCATGATTTTGTAATGGTCCTTGACATGTGCTTTAGTGAGACTAATGACGATTGCAATAGAAAAGACCACTGAACGTGCTTCTGCTAGAAAATATGATTAGAATAAATTATGTTCTGCTCACATTCGCAGCTCTGAAGCATTTCTGTACAAATATCTGCCTTTTAAAGTTTGTAGGAAATTTGATGGATTTGTGTAATACTGAGGTGGAAGTACAAGAATTAATAATATGCTTAAATAAACTAAAAAAATTAATAGCCCTCCTCCCTTAGACTCCCCTGAAAACCCCAAACACTCAGAACAATGAGTGGCTAAATTGAGTAGAGAGCTTAGTGTACCATATTGAACTGACAGTTTAGTTATCTTACCAGTTTGTTCTTTGAAAGCAAGGTCATCTGATTAAAATTACATATGGTTGTGTTTCCGTGATGTTCAGTCTTTGATATATTGATCTGATCCCAATGGTTGCCTCAGTTCTCCTGTGCATTAGCCATTCAAGTACTCAGTCATAGGCACACGTGTTTGTCGTCAGTGTGCATATGTGTTGCAATTTGAGAAATAAGCACAAACAAAGTTGGTAAAGCTTCACAGTTTCTCTGCTGGAGGTGCCGTGGTTAACTAATTCAATACTTAATAGCTGAAACTGGCTGAAATTTAGATGAGGATTTTTTTTGAAGGCCCATGTATGAAGTAATACAGATTAATAGTCCAGAGAGCATTTACAAAGTATTATGTGAATGCTTATCTGAATTGTGTTGCTATCAAGGAACTGGTTTCTTAAAATAGCTCAAAACTAAAAGTCTCTAAAACCTTTTGTGTTGTAATCATCAGTGCCCATCTTGCTTTGACTTTCTTACATGGAATAAAGTAAATGCATGTATGTTGTCCACAGTCTGTTCATCTGACATGTCACATTAACAGTAAAATGTTTCTGAAAGTAGTCTGAATATCAATTTGTCTGCTGTATTAAAATTTGAAATACAGTTTCATAGCAGTAAGCACCCTGTTTTGGCCAGGGATGTCTCTACCTCTTGCTTTGTTCATGGAGGTTGCTTTTGTGTTGTCTTTGTTTGAAGGAGGTTGGTGGTTGTTTTTTGCTGTTTCAAACATGAACTCTTTATGTGCAGGTCATTGTAATGAAGAGATCTTTGGGAGTTGGTTATGCAGCGGTGGACAATCCAATCTTCTACAAACCCAATACTGCCATGTTGTTGGGAGATGCTAAGAAGACTTGTGATGCCCTGCAGGCCAAAGTCAGGGAATCATATCAAAGCTAAATACTGATTTATATTCTGCTCATGTTTGCGGCTACGGTTTTGTCACAGAGGTCATGGAAAACAAGAGGTAGAAGAATCTCATTGTCATAAGGCAGCTGGCTTTTGGAGAAGATTGCATTGACTCCTAGGAGATGTAGTTCAGCCAGGGGATATAGACTTTTATAAAAAAACGGGCTTATTAGCCCTTCAAACTAAATCTCCAACGAGACAATGCATTAAAGAATGAAAATGTGCTTTTTAAGGTTAACATTGAGCTGTTACAAGGAGGAACTAATAACTCATGGTTGTCTTTAAGTAGTTACTGACTTCCTTCTCCCTAATGTTGGTAATTCTGTCATGGAAATTCACTAAAAAATACTGTGCCAAAAGTGTATTCAGTCTTATCATCAAAGCTGTTCTTTGGCCAGTATGGACAAAACAACTGTTGATTTCATCAAAACTTAGGAATAAATTTTAAACAGATGTAAGCAGAAGCAAATCCTTGCATGTCCCTTCAATCTCAGGGTGTTCTAGGATTCTATGAAATAGATGCTTACGTGATATGAGATTCCAAACATAATGTTCCATTTCTTTTGGGGATTATATGGATGCTGTGAATCAGGAACATTTTCGGAAAGCAACTTTTCTTTCAAATACGGTTCCACTTGTTTTTTGTAGTGCGCACTTGTGTTAAATGAAGATTACTTGGCAACTGCCTGAAATCCTAAGTCTGACAAGGAAATGTACATTTAGTTGCACTGCTTAACTATTATAAGCAGCTGCTAAATTCTCTGTCTTTTCCGGTTGCTGCCTTTTTAAGTGTCTGAGAGAAAATATGGTCCAGTTCAGGCAGAACATCTTGCATACCTGATCTATTCACAGAATTCGGACTGCAGTGTTTCAGTTTGTTCACTTAGACTTTTAGGTATATTTGCTACTTCAAAATTTAGCAATGCTTTCTCAGTTAACATTTTTGTGATGCTGGAAAAAGCACGTTTGAACTCTCCCCCTCTACTCTGCTCTTGGGAGGCCCCACCTGGAGTGCTGTGTTCAGCTCTGGGGCCCCCAGCATAGGGAGGATGTTGACCTGTTGGAACAAGCCCAGAGGAGAGCCACTGAGTTGATCACAAGGCCAGAGCACCTCTGCTATGCAGACAGGCTGTGAGAGAGTTGGGGTTGCTCAACCAGGATAAGAGAAGACTTTGGGGAGACCATAGAGCACCTTCCAGTACCTAAAGGGAGCCCAGAGGCAGGCTGGAGAGGGACTTGGAAGAAGGGCATGTAGTGAGAGGACAAGAGGGAATGGCCTTAAGCTGAAGTAGGGCAGGTTTAGAGTAAATATTAAGAAGAAATTCTTTACTGTGAGGGTGGTAAGGCGCTGGAACAAGTTGCCCAGAGAAACTGTGAATGTGTTCAAGACCAGGCTGGATGTGG
>NW_008684914.1:0-3054 GCF_000695815.1 Acanthisitta chloris | reverse complement strand
GTGCGTTGTGTGCGGGTGCGGGGGAGCCCCGAGCGCTGCCCCGGGGCTGCGCGGCTGACAGCGCTGTAAGGGCTCGGGTAGCACCGCCGAAATCCTCCTGTGCTAGCCCCCGTCGCAGGGAAGGTGTCGGTGAACGGCTCCTGCAGCCGCAGGGAATCCATTTCGGGGTTCCGTGGATGTGCTAAGAGAAGGAGGATGGCGAAGGGATAAAAGCGTGTTTGGCGTCTGTGTCATTTACCACATCAAGCGCCAAGTGACTGTACAGGCTTTACATTTAAGGGCCATGTTCGTATTTCTGCTTAAAAAAATCATAGGCTCACAGAATATCCTGAGCTGGAAGGGACCCACGAGGATCATCAAGTCTAACTCCTGGCCCTGCACAGCGCAGCCCCGAGAATCACATCAGGTGCCTGGGGGCATTGTCCGAGCTCCTTGAGCTCTGCCAGGCTTGGGACTGTGAGCACTGCCCTGGGGAGCTGTTCAGTGCCCAAACACCCTCTGGGGGAAGAACCTTTCCTTAATAACCAACTTGAACCTGTCCTGACCTCTAATAATACAAAATTCTCAAAGTTGATTTCTAGCTGAAAGATATTTAATCATCACTTTGTTGCACCCAAAGTACCTAACTTCAGCCTTCTTTACAGTCTTTGTTACAAGCTGGGGCTGTTCAGCCTGGAGAAGAGAGTTGTGTGTGGGGTCCTCATGGCAACCTTTCAGTGTCTGAAGAGGCTACAGGGGAGCTGGAGAGGGACTCTTTGTTGGGAATTGTGGTGATAGGATAGGGTGTAATGGGGATAAATTGAAAGAAGGGACAGTTAGATTAGCTATTAGGAAGAAGTTTTTTACTGTGAGGGTGGTGAGACACTGACACAAGTTTTCCAGGGAGGCTGTGGATGCCCCAACCCTGGCAGTGTTCAGAGCCAGGCTGGATAAACCAGCCTGGTTTGATGAGAGGTGCCCCTGCCCATGACAGGGGTGTTGGAAGCTAGATTGTCTTTAAGGTCTTTTCCAGACCAAACTGTTCTGTGATTTCCATTTATGACATGATCCTTTTGGGGTTTTTTTGATTAATTATTTCCAGTTTGAATAGCCTAGAACAATTCAGAAGCATCTCATAGATTCAGAAATCATACTCAGAAAAACCCGCAGGATAGTGATTGAGTTTGGCACAGTACTGGAATTAAGGCAGGAAGGCAGAATGCTTGGAACTTTATAAATTGGAAAGTCTGGTTAGTATCAAAATAGGTTTTGGGTGTGTAAGTCCTGGTTTTGTTTGGTACTTAGAAAGTTGGTTGAGGTTAGGCACTAAGGGACAGTAAGTTGGTAATAAAGTGAAAATATATTTGCCATTTGCTTTTCAGTGGAGCCGAAATACCACACCATTATTTTATTACATGAACGACAATCATTTAACTTCATATTTCACTGTTTTGTCAGCTGTTTCACCAGATAGTTTTTAATCTGTAAAGCCTTTGCTGATAGGCTGCCTGTTAATCCAGTTTAAACCAACGACAGCTCTGATGCATGCTGCTAGGAGACAGGGAAAACAGGAATAGGAAATACAGTTCTCTGACCAGTTTCATTTGGTCTGTTTTATGCTGTCTTGAGGAGAAACAGCTTTCCTCTCCTGTGGGTTCCTCCTTCCCAGCCCTACTGTCTGTATAGCAAAGTAGATTGCAAATTTCAACTGGTTAAATACTAACGTAGCATAAAAGGAAAATAAAATCTCTCAGATCAGTTTGCTTAGCTGAGTTCATGTTCAGCTCCATGGATGTCTTGGCACAAATAAGGCTAAAAAAATATGTAAATGGGGCTGTGCTTTCAGAGCTGTTACTCAGGAGCAGTGTGGGAACTCCCCTTGTCCACTTGTGGAGTAATTCCCCTTTCCACGTGTGGAATAGGCAATGCAGAAGGTGAGATTTATTTCAGAATAACTTGAGCTTTTCTGCGTGAGATTGCTGAAGGTCTTTGCAAACTGTTTTTCCTTAAATGAAAAGCAGGTGTTAAGGGTCTAGTTGATCACTGGTGTTTTAATTTCCTTGTTAAATATCCCAAGATAAACCTAGAAGCAGAAAAGAAAATGAGAAAGACTTGAGAGCTGTTTCTTGGCTCAGGTTATGAGAAACTTGGACTTCACCAATGTGTGATCTGGAGTAAATGAGCAAATTTCTTCCATAAACGTGCTGCTAAGTTGGTACAGCAGGCAGCAGTGTAGTGCTTGATTATCTCTCCAAGCTTTAATGAACTGGCTGACTGCTGGAGTTCAGTTATAACTGCCTGAGGCTCCAAGGGAGCTAATTTGCTCCCTAGATAACATGTTAAAATAGGTTGGGTGGAGCTCGGGACTGTTGTGTTTTGGCAGCTGCTGGAATCAGAACTGGTATTAACGAGCAGCTCTGTTAAAGCCACTGCTAGTATCACTTTATTGCACTCAAATAGGAGCCCCACTGTTTTTTGTTTGCTGCTTTGGTCAAAAATGCTGTATAGGGTTCTGTTGGCTGATGTATGTACAGTGATCCACACAGAACTCAACATGAACTCATATAAACTCAATGTCATAAAGCTTGAGGCTTTTTCAATTAACTGAATGTGCTTAAGCAAGTTTAAAGATCTCTTCAGAGTTGGGGTATGCACCTATGCAAAATAATCACCATATTATTGAAATATTTGAAGTGCTTATTTAATACTTCCTTGAACAAAAGTGTGAAAAGAATTACAGTACAGTTTTCAAATCTAGGCCTAAATTCAGGCTCCAAAATCCATTTAGGCTTTCAAAAAGAAAACAGCTTTCAAAATCCACAACTCTCTGATTCCACCATCTCTTTTATGTAAGCACACTCATGATTTCCTTAAGAATGCTGAATGAATTCAAAAGTGTAACTTTGGGTATTTGTGTCATTAGATACTTGGTGTGAGCTGAAGTCCTAGTTATTTTGTGAGGCAACAGTCAGAACTACCGGTGTTTGTAAATGCTTTGGGATGGAAGCTGCAGGGAAATAAAGGCTCTTACATGCTGCTGCAGTTTCTCGATGCTTCCTAAAGCACCACAGAAAT
>NW_008684913.1:15056-33574 GCF_000695815.1 Acanthisitta chloris | reverse complement strand
TTCTTGTAACAGGGGGTGGAGAAAGGAAAGGGAGGGACAAGGAGAGGGGAAAGAAAAAAACCCTGCATGTCAAGTCTGAGGAAATGCTGTGGGAACTACGGCCAGGCGCCCTTTTTTTTTTTTCTTTCTCTTCTTCTTCTTCTCTCTTCTCCCCTCGTGTAGCTGAGAGGAAGGAAAGGAAGAAAGAGAAGTAGTTAGCTCAAATGTGCCACCATCCCCCAGCCAACTCCCTGCAGTTTCATTGTTCAGCAAGGTGCCATATGGTGGGGAATATCACTTCAGCCAGTTAGCTGAGATCAGTTGTTCTGGCTGTCCCCCCTCACAAAGGCAGGGCAGCATCAGAAGCTGAAAAGTCCTTGACTGAGTGTAAGGACTGCTCAGCAACAACTGAAACATCAGTGTGTTATCAAGATTATTAGCCTAAATCCCGCAGGGTCCGGCACGGCGGGGCTGGGAGCAGCTTCGCACGCCCGTTTGCTTCCCCTCCCTTTGCCTTTTGGTTTTGTTCTTATCCCAGCAACTCATCGCCCTGTCTTACGAGCTTCTTTCGCTTCTTTAAAATCGAAATAGCTCGAACCCAAAGTTCCAAAGGAAGCCGGAGGAGCTGCGGGGAAAGCAGCCACCTTTTCTGCCCAAGGCAGGGCGTGAGAAACCAGAAAGTATTTGCAGTGAGGTTGTTGAGGGATATAATTTGCATGTAGAGTAAAAATGAGGCAGACTCCACCCTACCGAAGAGATTTATTCAAGAGAGCATGAGCACAGTTGTCCCTCGGACGTGGGACGAGCGCGTACAGACTTCGCTGCCCAGCTGCAGCTTTCCAGGGCAGTGCCCTTCGTGCATCCCAAGTGTAGGAACCCCCGAGTGACCCCGGGAGATGGGACAGCGTCGAGACCCTGGGTCCAGAGGCTGAGGCTCAGACTGGCTACATAACTCGCTTGGGGTTCACGTGCTGCTCATGGCAGAGCCGGCAACCAAACCCCAATCCCAAGTCAGCTGCCCCGAAAAGCACAGCCCTTTCCTCTGAAGGGGAGAGGTTGGAGTGAGGTCTGACCTTTGTGGTTGTTTGCATACAGAGTGTGTGTGCTCTTGTCGCAGCTTCATGCGGTGCCAGGTGGCTAATGGTCAGTGTGTTTTACAGTTGGGATTGTTGCTGGTCTTCCCCTGCTTTCAGAAAGACCATTTTCGACAGCCAGCTCTTGCTGGGCTTTGTGAATGGCATATATTGGTTTCCTCCAGTGGTTTAAACTTGTAGAATCTTGCTTTGCTTTTTCTAACTGTACAGTTTAAAAGTGATTCCACTCCCTTCAGGTTATTTAGGCCCCTCTAGACTGGCAGGCTGTTTACAAATCCCATGCTACCCACACTTTATTTCCTCCATTAATCATTGTTTGGCAGCCTTACTCCCATTTGTATTTCTTTCGTCTGAACTTTTAGTATTTCTCTGTGTCTCGTTATTCTTGATAAGTTATGTAATTTTAAGTGCATCCCTCAACACAGTGCTGTAACTGAGCCATGGCTGGGTTCCCTGAGAGCAAGGTGCAGCTTCCAGAAAAAAAAAAGATAAAAAACCCAAACCAAAACAAAAAACCCTCTGCTGTCTACAGCTTACAATTTAATGTCTGACCACATAGTCCTGAGAGCTTTTCCTCTGGATCTCTGGTCCTAAATATGTTGCCTAAAACCACATAGGCCTTTTTTCCCCTCTAAAACATACATTTTATTTTGTCCACCCTCACTCTTAGGCTTCTCTTAAATTGCTGCTTTCCAGGTGTCCTCCAGATGTGTATAAATGAGCGTGCAAATTTCAAAAGTGATATGTACACCACAGCTTTCAGGTGGTTTCTCCTGTTCCTTGGTATCCTCTGTGTCTGTCTCTTTTTTCCTGCCTGGGTGTTCAGATGGTGATCAATGCAGCATAAAGAGCAGACCACAGTGTTCTTCATACCTTTGCCTCAGGCCACTAACCATTAAATTCTTGCTTCCTTCTGGAGTCATTTAGGTTGGGGGCAGTTTTTTCCCTTTGGAATCTCCTGATTGCCTGGAATTTGCTCAACTCTTGACCAAACCTTGGAAATTCAGATTTCCATGCTATAGCTCCCAGCATGTTTCAGGTACCCTGATGGAGGAGCCAGGAGGAGCTTCTCACTATTTCTCACCCCTTGATTCATAGCCTTTCACAGGACACAAAACAAAGAACTTCTCTTTACTTTGGGCTGGTGTGTAAAGTCTTTCCACTGTGTCCAGCACGTGCTTAATTCTGCATCTGTAAGTGATCATACAGGGTGCAACTTTCCATAGCTATTGCTGTAGACAAATAGTAGTACAAAATCGTTGGAGGCTCCAGGAATGTTGTCGTGTGAGTTTACATAAGAATAAGCCATAATTTGCTGAAGGACCTGTCAATCTAATATTCTGCCTGCAACAGTGAGCAGAACCTACAAGTCAAGAATGTGAAAGCAAGGCAAACCTGGAGAGGTGCTGCTCCCGGCCAGCTTTTCAGGTTCGCCTTTGTTTGACTGATTTGAACAGTGGTTTCTTAGGAGACTGCTGTTTCCTGATGGAATGAACAGTGGGAATATGTGTGGTAGGGCTGAGGTTTTTCTGATGCACTTGCGTTAGTTTAGAGTCAGTAATATGGTGGGGTAATGCTAGGGCAGTGATATTTGCTATATATTTCCTGCAAAGAATGAGAAGCACTTAGAAATGTTAGTTAATGAGTACTCATCATTCTGCTGAGAATAGATATGATCATCGTCATCATTTTCACCAAAGAGGAAATGGGAATAGAGAATTTGTGACTTGCTCTAGGTCACACACCGAGCGTGGAGCAGAACTGCTGGGAGCAGAGCTCAGCCCTCCTTGTCTTGTGCTTTAGCCACACGATGATCTTTCTGAGTGATTCATTTTGGGCACCTTTCGGAGGACACAGTGTTTTGCTTTCAGAGGCATGATCTGCTCAGCTTCTTTGTACACAAGTCACATCCTCTTCCTTGCTTAACACTGGTAAAGAGCATCAATGTTGTTATCAGACGGAAGTTAAATCCTGTGAGAATGGGCAGTTGCAAGTATGCAATAAACCAGCTGTGCTGCAGACTCTTCTCCCCATGTGTAGCAATGGGATGAGTTCTTCCACTACTCCGTAATATTTATGTTATAGGGAAAGTTTGCTCATTGCAAGCAATGGAATTCTTTGTACTAGAGAAAAATTTTGGCCAGAATATATGGGTTTTTTTCTTTTAACTTCCTAAAATGCCCTGTCTTTATGATGAGAGTGGGAAAAAGGGTGTAAGAGTGACTATATTGTGTTATATCAAGGGCTCTCCTGGTCTGTTATTCCTGCTCTGATCAGGGCCAAATGAATCATTCAGTAGAGCAAAACTTCTACGATATCTATTCTAGGCTCCTGGATTTATTCTGTGGTTAACAGCATGAGCTTTAAAGTTATCATATTTCAATTAGTTCACTTGTCAAAATTGGCTTGCAGGAATGGTTCCTGCAAGAGGAACTGGCAAGTTTTTAATTGCTTTGCACTTTCCCCCAGAACATGTGAAAAGTCTTACAGCACCTGATATAAAAGGAATATAATGCATATATAACTGCATCAGTCCACAGTTTAAGAAACCTCTCCCGCTTCTCTTTTCATGTTCAGCCTGATGTAGTTTCTTCTTCTCACCAACAGGACCAAAACAAACCTTTACCACATTTCACAAGTCAGTAGAATTCCAAGCTTATCAGACATCTCGAGGGTACTGACCGATGTAATTTAGGGGGCACAGGGCTTTCTTCACTCTATGCCAGACGCAAAAAAAAAAATAAAGGCAGGTCAAGCAGAGAGATTAACTGCTGCCTTAAGGACCTGTTTCTATTGCCCTTTACTGTCTGTTACCCTCAAGCTCAGAAGTGGGATGTAATTTGACAGCTGTGAAAGAAGCGGTACAGACAGTAAAAGGGACGTGTGCGTAGAGAATCATGGAAACCTCCAAGTGGTGCCCTCTGGCATTTGTGCCTTTACGTTATTTAGAGGAATTGTGTTTGAGTCACTTTGCTATATTTATCCATCTGTCCCTTGGATTTCAAGTGATGAAAGACCCTGCTGTAATAGGTATATGCGTAGAAGCAACAAAAAAGCAACCCTTGCTGCAAGGCTGCCCTCCTGCCTCTCCTTGCCCACTTCCTCTCTTTATGACCAGGTCTCCAGGAAATCTTTGTGGTGACCAGAGCCAGGAGGGTTCCTGCCACCACATGCTGTGACCACAGAACCCAGACCTCCCTCCATCCTGCACCCCATGCTGCAAGGGGCTGTTCTGCTGTGTGAAGGCTGCTGGACACTTGGAGGAGGTGCTGGTTGAGCTTTCTGGAGGCAGGCAGTGGGGAGAAGAGGGAAAACTGAGATGGCTGGTTCATCGTGTCCTCAGCTGCAGCCATGCTTCTTACACAGACTATCCCTTTCCTTTCCATGGAAACTCAACTTGCCAGGTGGCACTGTCTCCTGTGGCAGCCACTCACCTCTGGTATAAGGATGCCTTGGTTGGCATTGCTTGCACAGAGAAGCAGCTGCTCTTGGAATGGCTCATTATTGCTGATAGAAAGCACAACAACAAATATTCATGTGTTATAAATGCAAGATAAAAATTAAGTGCTGTTTAACCAGGTTGCACTCTGGACTTGGGTAGGCCTCAGTCTGTACAACACAATAGCCTGCCTGCAAGAACTTGCCCCTTTTTATGGCACACTCTTCTTTGAAAATGGTCCAAAGTTCATGTAGTAGAAGAAAAACTCCACAAGCAGCAATGGCTGGAAGTCGCAAGGTGGGCTGCAGGTGGGAATCTGGCTCTGCAGGCTGCACTGGCACTCGGGGCAGTTCCTGCTGCTGTGTCTGCCCCATGAGAGCAGGATTTGGTGTGATGTTTCAGCACTGGGAAAATGCAGGTTTCCTGATTTTAACTTGTCTGTGTGTCGTCAAAGTATGCTATCACATTGGTGCCCTGTGGAGGGCTCAGCACTGCACAAGAGGAGCAATGCTGACATCACCCTGGCACTCCAGGAAATCCTGGTTTTTGTCCCATACCTATGCAGCCACCTAAGCTGCACTGCACAGTACTTCCCATGATTACCTTTTCTGTTTGCCTGTTCAGGGTGTGAGTTCTCTGGGCCAAGGGCTTGGCTTTCTTTGGTGTTTGTACAGTGCTGAGGATGTCATGGCCGTGAACAAAGCCAAGGAATCATTAATCACTACAGGATGGCACCCCATCCATTTCCCACCAAAGTCACAGGGAGGTCTACTGGTGCAGGCCCGGGAAGGGAGTGGATATGTTGCCCTGGCTGGATGCCATCACGTAGGCTGCAGCATCAGCCTACCCTCACCTACCATCATAACCCTCACCTTTATTCTCTGGATCTTTTTCTGCCCGTGACTCCACCAACATCCCCACAGCAGGGGCACATTCCCCATGCTGCTTGGCCAAATGTGTTTGTGGTGTCTTCCTGCAATGTCCCTGAAGAAGGGAGAGGCTGGAGCAGGGGCTGTGGCAGAGGATGGCAGCACAGTGAGCAGACAGAAAGATGAGACCTGGAGCTGCCTCTCAGCTCTGCAGAACCCTCTGGCTGCCCCCCTCTTAAAATCTAGATAAAAGAGACCAGGAAAGCCTGTGTTTGGTAAAAGACCCAAGCTGGCCAGTTTAATCCACCCTGCAAGAGCCAATTAGACAAGGGGGGGGGTTGAAAATGAGGTCATTCACCCTCACCACTTTGTGGCTACTCCAAAAGAAAAAAAAGTATATAGGGTCTGTTCAAGAATGACAAAGAACAACATTTATGACTGCAGATGGGTGCAGAATATATTTAGTCAGTGGTCAAAGTGGAGGGAAAAGAAAAAAAATCTTGTATGGAAATAAAAATACTGTGAAGTTTTGTTAGGCAACCCATTAATCTGGAATGCAGAAATACAGATAGGGAAAAATGTGCTACTAGATTCATAAGAAGTCCTAAAATTTGCTTATGTAGCACACAAGGAAATCTATTTTGAGCTTGTTATTTGCCACTGTGAATTGTTTTGCCTTATGAGAATCATGTTCTTCAGTAACTTTTCATTGTTCAGTAGCAAGGACAAGATGATTCCTTGAGTCTGATCTCACAGGAAGAGAAGATTCTTCCCTGTAATGCCACATGTAGTAAATCAGGCTGTTCATGGAAATGAGCCAGAGCCTTTACAAATCTGGGAGGAACAGTTCCACTGACTTGACTGGCCCACAGTTGCCAGCAGAGCTGGTTCCATGTGATGACACCTAAAGAGTAAGTTAATTGATTCTGTGCCCAGTCCTGAGCACTTTAATAAAGGCAGCAATTCCTTCACGACAGAGAGAGTGCAGATATGATCATGCAATCCTTACTCTAACACACACCAAAGCAGAACAGTCTGTGGGTGTTACATGCATCTCGCTATTTGGCTGCTGTCTGAAGTAAGGGCTACAGCATTACCACTGCCCTTCACATTTCTGCCTGCAGAGTATTCAGCATTTGTTCCATGGGCAATGCTAAAATCCAGAAGAAGGAAGCCAAAGCAGAGCATCAGGTGGTGAAAGCAAGCTTCTCCTCTGCTTCACAAGCTTTCTCATTCTCTGCAGCAGCTCAGCTAGAATTGTGGGATCTTGCCTCACACCATAACAGATTAATATGTTACATTCTACTCTGAGGGCGAGCTAGAGGGAGAGGGTATATAAACATACAGATTTTAAGCATAGAAAGTCTGCACCGAATTTGTAATCTGGCATCCAGCCCAAGAAATCTCTCATGTTCGTTTCTTCATTATGACTCAGCTTCAGTTGATGGAGCATAGAAAAATGATCTGCTGAACTAAAGCACAACAGAAGCATGTTCTCCCTAGATCATTGTGTCTAAAATGTCCTTTTATTAATATTATTTTAATTAAGCACAAATGGATGTAGAGTTACTCATGGTGAGTCATAGAGATTGTACCTGGAGCGATGAGGCTGCTAAGCTTTCCTTTGGAGCACTGCTGTTGCACCTGTTCAGTCTAGAAGAGATTTGCCTTTGCAGGCCTTGTCACAAACACACCTAGGTATTAACTTTGATAATGCTGTTATTGTGCAATCTTTATTTTTGCTTGTTATGGGCTGTTTGTCTTGCTGTCAAGCCTTTTTGTTAAATATTTTAGTTTGGTTAGCTTTTGGGCTTTTACTGTGATTCATCTTCAAAATATTCTACCTAGTCGCTGTTAGTCTTTCTGAATTGCTGTGGTACTGGGGACATGTAGGTTAAAGCATGAGGTTTTGCACCAAAGTGCAGGCAACATGCAGGTGCTACTGACTGCCCAGTCAGTGAAAATGTTAGGTGTACCCCTCTGACTGTTGTATGAAGATGTCTTTGTCCTTGAACGACAAACATTTTACATGAGATGGCAAGTCTTCAGTCCATAGAAGCAAGTTGGCCAATTCACAGGTTGAGTTCATAGCTGTTTCAGCCCTGCCATCAATCACCTCTGTCATCTCCCATCTGATATACCTGAGGTTCCTGTCTGCCTTACCCCCACCACCCTGCTGTGGGAGTGGTCAGTGCAGCACTTCTCCTTCACATAGCCTGCTGGCTAGAAATAGCTCTGGTGGGTTTGAGATTGAGGAATGGTCCTTCCCATCAGCAGAGCAGCATCTGTTGCTCAGGTATTTGCTTTTTGCTGTGTGCTAAAACAGAGGGACAAGGGGAATAGTCAAGACTGGGTTTTTGCCACCATTTGCCCTTGTCCTGTTTGTACACTGCAGTTTTCTCTCGACGTCTTCATTATTGGTTTTATCCTTCATGTTCTTTCTGGCCTCTTTAGGTATTCAGGCTCTAGCAGGGTTTCAAGGGCCTATTTTTAAGAGTGAAATAATATTTAGTTTTAGCTGTTGCCATTTCCCGGCTCTATGTTACCACGTGGTGATAGTTCTGTGATGTGGTTTACTGGTCACTGGAAAGTTGACATCACCAAAAACATTTCATTCACAATCTAAGATTTTTGTGATGAATTAGAGGCCTGCAAGCAAATAGCTGGAATTGCAAAGCTGTGACTTGTGTGCTGCTTTGATTGAATTCTTATCAACAGTGAACACTGTCTGCAAAGCAATCAGTGTGATTATGATGAAGTCTTTAACATAGAACTCCTCTTTCCCCTTATAAACCCACAGCTGTAAAATTTTCCAGTTGTTCATGGAGCAGCACCAATCAAGAATCAGATTCTATTTTTATTCTTAAATAATTTTTTAGGCAAGACTCTGAAACTTGCAGTGGACTGAAGAAACCTGGGGTTTGGTTAGTGATGCTGCTGACCCAAATCAGGTAGGAAGCTGGAAGGCTGTGGGTGCACAGTTGGTGCCTGTGAGAGGAGAGGCAGTGGCTCATGTTTGAAGAAGCAGCAGCAAATGACTGCAGAGGCTGTCTTAGCTGGATACCAGGGTGCTGTGCTTGCAAGGGCTACTTCAGTTCAGGAAATGTTGCTCAAAGCTCAGTCCTCTTTGCAAAGACAAACAAAGCCCCAAATCCACAGGAATTTTTTAGTTCTAGGGTAGGCAAGTCTAAGGACCTCAACAGCAAGTGGTTTGGATAAACCTAGGCTCCAAAGTATAAAGGACAAGTGATGTGTGCAAGGCAGGACAGACCATAGTTGTCTTTCCCATAGGTACTTTGGTGCTGTAATAATAAATGGAGAAATAAAGTATATTTTGCTCACTGAATTGATGACAGATGACTTGAATACTCTCCAAAAACAACTACACTGAGCAAGAAGGTGTCATCTTAAAAGATAATCACCCCTTGATGTGTCTCTTTATATCTCAGTTTTTGCAAAACTAAGATTAATGCTAATGAGCAGTCCTCATTGAGGCCTCAGGTTCATGCTCAAAAGTGTCATGGGAAAAAGACTGTGGAAACCCCCGACCTTGTTCTTCCAGATTTTTTGTTTTAAAGGAAAGAGGCCCATGCAACTCTATCTTTTCTCAAATGCAGAGTGAGAAGAGTAATTTTAGCATCCATGACACACAGCTTCTGCTGCCGTCCGATTGCTCAACGGGACAAAGGATAAATATTTCCTTAAGCCTGAGGACAGGAGTCTGAATGCTGCTGGTTCCCCCTTCAGAAGCACCTATGTGGGTGGGTTTTTTTAAGGTCTGAGTGGTGCTTTGTAGTGCTGTCATCGATGTTGTCTGACCCTAGAAGCACAAGCACACTCTTGCTTAGTGTCCTTTTGAACAAACAGGCAAGGAAAAAAGCCCCTGAAACTGAAAAGACTGCCTGCAGCTCGACACCAAAACACAGTCTTTATGCAAACCTTGGCATGAGAATGCTTGATTTTCCAATTAAGTCAATTGTGCCACTTGTGTGCTTCAAGGTAAGCAGGTGTTGGTGTTTTACTGAACTGGATCCACCAAGACTGGAAGAGGTTTGTCTTTTTTCCCCTGCATTCTTCCCCTGTCAGATATGTTTGTTCTGAGGTAATGTTAATCAAATGGGAAAGCTGCCTGTGTTTTTAGGAACTGGTCCAAATCTGTATGTTTTGCACACTTTTGAAGTGACAAATCCAATTTGCACAGGATACTTAGAGCCCTTTGTAGCACTTATTTGCACATGGTGGTGGGATTTAATGGGCCACTTTATCAACCATGAGACCATTAAAGGACTGGCCAGGCTGGGTTTTATCTCATTTAAGCACTTCAGAGGAGGTTGGCACCTTCTCTTTCTTGATAAGACCTTGATGGTGTCCAAACCCCTCTGACCCACAGGACAGCATCCGATGAGAGGAAGGATGTTCCCAGGGGTTGCGGACTGAACTTGAGACTTGGGAGACTTGGTTTGGTTTCCTGTCACCTCTGTAAAGCCAGCTGTCCTCTGGGTGTGAGTTCCTCATCTGCAAAATGAAATGCACTTCCCTGTCTCAGAAGGACACGCTGGCGGGAATGTGCTGGTGATGGCGAAGCATCAGGTCATCGTGCTTTCAGCAGCACAAGTACTTCTCAGCTCCCAAAAGCAAGCTGATGGACAGTTTGAGACAGACGTGCAGCCCCTGGCAGAGGGATAAACAAGGGGTAGCCTGACATCAATGGGGCTGTGTTAACAAAAGGGCCCTGAGTTTGGCTCCCACTCTAAGAAAACTCCAGGTTGCTTTGGTTTCCCTACCTGTCCTCTCTTCTCCCAGCTCTTATGCTCAGCAGGTCCAGCCAGTTTATACCAGGCCAAAATCCCTCACCTTTGCAAGGAGTCTGGGTTCACACGGGGGTTAGGACGTGGGTGCCGAGAGCCTTGTCTTTACCCTGTTGGGCATAAATCAAAGGAGGCAGTATTGCAGCTCTGTGAATATGTTGGCTTGTGTGAAAAGGGGAAGGACATGGTCACAGAAGAGACTCTTATTGACATAGGGCATAGATTTATGCAGGTGCAGCTGTGAGCTATACCATAACAACAACCCTCATTATATGATAAAGCATGGGGGTATGAAACAATTTCCAAAAGGTAGTCTAGCAATTAGGCTACCTTCACCTCATTACCAGGGCCCTGCTGCTTCTTCTTAGGCTGAGTTGTGATTCTCAGAAATTACTCCAGACCCTTTAGCTGAATGCTCCTTAGCAGATTTGCATATCCTTCCGTAAAAAGGATGACTCTGCCCTTGTTTGACACTTCAGTAATTTTTCAGTCTTTTCGTCTAAAGAGGAACTATTAAACTGGGGCAAACGAGGAAGAAGAGGACGTTCTGTGACAAAAAGCGAGTGACTGGACCTGCTGTTGGTCTCATCACTGTTACACTTTTGCATGGCTGGATAGGGAATCAAGTTGCTTGGTCCCGCAGTGTCCCCTCAGTCCGTGCTGGCCAGCTGAGTGCATTAGCAGACGCTGCCTGAAGTGTGTTACAGAAAACGAGCTCTTTCGAGTACAGGGGTGTTTTCACTGTTTCCCCTGGGACATTGAGCGGTGTCACTGTTCAGCTGCCAGGCTGGCCCAGCTTTCCTTTTCCTAGATCACCTCTTGCCTTGCCAGCGCTGATCATTATCCTGTGCCTCTCCTAGGAGGTGCTGTGCAAACACAGAATGCAATGTTTGTTCCAGAAATCAAAATCTATTAGTCAGAAAGCTACTGTTAATGAGTGCAAGGAAAGAGACAAGGAAATGATGAGGCAACAGAAGACTGGTTGCAAGACTAGACTCTTAATTTGATCTGGGGTTGTAATGGTGAAAGAAAAGCTGCAAGTTGTTTATAACCTGCAAAAATATAAAAACTCAAGGCCTCTGATTTGTTCTACTTTTTAGTTCCAGACACAGCTAGTGCAGTTTTGATAAACACTAGTCATGGACCAACTCCATGGCTCAAACTCCAAGCCAAAAGGTGGTGTTTTAAAGAAAAATTTCAACCTTTTTTGGTCATCTTTAATTTACAGGACCCTTCCCAGCATTTGAAGAGAACAAGGTGCTTAAGGAAAACAATTTTCTATTTAAAGAGATTACTATTGCTTAAACTAGAAAAGGCAGAAAGAGGAGATGTAAAGACTTGGGAAAGGAAGGGGAGAATGCTCAGCAGAGGAATGAAAACCAGTATCAGTAGGCACAGAGCTGTCATATGCTATTAGATTGCAGAAGCTCCTTTTAGCCACTACCAAAAGCTGTATTGCAGCTTTCTCCAAGTAAGTGAGATTTTAACAACTACATCCAATAATGAAGCCTTGCTGTGGGCTAGATTTTGAATCACTTTACCAAGTGCAAGATCAACAACCAGTTGTAAGATGCTGAGTTTGCCTGGAAGACTCTGGGCAGCCAAAGCAGGGGGAGCAAGTGGCTGGGCACAGTGCTTGGCTGGCACAGGCCATGCCCCAAAGCCTGGCTGAGACAGCCGTGTGTGCTGGGCTGGCGGTGGGACCACTGTGCGTACAGGTGAGGGCAGGGAGTGGATGCAAAAGCCTGTAAGTGCCAGATGCAGGCACTGCTGCCTTCTTCCATGTAACAGTTTCAGGTGGTTTGGGGGAGTGGTTTGTGTTGGTTTTGGTTCGGTTTTTGGAGACACAAAAAGCTGTTGCCTTGCTTGCATCACCTTTGTGGATGACTGCCTCAGTTCCATGAGGCCACCTCTGCAGGACATGGTGGGAGCCATAAAAAGCTGCAAAATTGAAGTCCAGTGTTTTCTGGGACTAGCCAGGAGTGTTGTGTATCCCAGTGGGAAGCTGAGAACTTCTTCTTTTTCAGGAATATAAATCATTCACCTTGCTTGTTTGCTTAATGCTTTACATTAAAACTGTCAGTTGCCTTGGCTTTAACTCATTTTAGTGGAAGAGACAACAGAAGTATCTCTGTGCCTTTTTTTTTTTTTTGTCTTGACAATTGTTTTAACACGGTAGATTTCAACTAATAGAGTACTGTAAGAAAAAGTTATATAGCAGGCCAAAAGTTCATGACAAATTGGAAGATGTGTTACTTGTTTGTCACCTGGCTCTATTACAAGTCCCTATGTGTACAGCATCAAGTACATATTCTTAGTGTTTCTACAAAGTGCCTTTGCAGTCATAAACGTTGAGTGACTTTTTACTGCTTAGCTATCCAAAATGCTATATAGAGGAAATGTTTTCCTTCTCTCTGCCAGCACTGTGACTAGGTAGGTCTGAAGGCTCTCCAGGTGTGTTGATTTTCATGTCCTCTCTTCCCTTCTCTGCTCCAGTTTTCACTACAAATCACTCCACCGTGTGAAAGCGAACAACACTATGAATACTCTGGACGGTGCTGCACAAAGTGTGAGCCAGGTATGTGAGTGCTGATGGGGCTGTACTGGCCACACAGCTGAAAATCTCATTAGAAACTGCTCTGCAGGTCACTGAGGCAGCTGGCTCTTGTGACTCTGCTAATCCGTTGGCACGTGCCCTCACAGGTGCATGATTTCAGGCTTACGAGTGCCTTCTAGTGCCGGAGTGGTCCTGCTGGCCTCAGCAAAAGTCACAGCAGCTATTTTGTTAGGATAGCACTTAACCACTGTGGGAGATAGAAAGCAGCTCAATTCTCATGCACGTGTGAAAAGGTGTGGGAGGAAATGACTGTCCACAGTGGTACAGCAGTGTTAGCCCAACCTGCTATTTTCCCTAAATTCTTTGGACAGCTGGTGTGCAGCTTCCAGATGACCTCCTTGTCCTTTTCTCATTCACAGGAAAGTATTTGTCTGCTAGATGCACTGCTACTTCTGATAGCGTGTGCCAGCCATGTGGCCCAAACGAGTATATGGATGTCTGGAATGAAGAAGATAAATGCTTACTACATAAAATATGTGATCAAGGTGAGCTGCTCATACTGCAGAACCTATCAATCCATATTAGTGAAGCGTGAAGTGGATCTAGGGAAGTTGCTTTGTTCAGGTGCCCGACACTGGGTTGGCCTTGCAGAAGAGCCTGGCGGAGAGGGAGGTCCCCAGACTGCAGATTCTGTGCTGTGCAGAGCACTGTGACTATAGTCTCTGTGCTGCTGATAATGATTATCTTCACTGGGGCCATTCACTCCTGTGAGTTGATCTTAAAGCTTGTCCTTTTGCCCAGAATACTGTGTGTTCACTTCCCCTAATGTGTTTGTCTCACCCTTGAAAAAGCTCTGTTTATTTTCTACAGCAGCTACAAGGAGAAGTATTGTTCAGGAGTGGTGAGGAGTCCCGTGCTGATCAAGGGTCTCCCACACTCCCTGAAAGTCACCAGTTCATCTAACATGTATGGGTTTGCATCTGTCATTCAAGCAAAGCAGATAGGTAGAACGGGAGGTTCAGAAACTCAAGGCTTATTAAACAGAGATATTATTACTCCCATCTGCATTCTCTTCTAGGGAAGGCTTTGAGAGAAGTGAACCCAGGGAACAGCACGTTCCAACGGCAGTGTGCTTGTACAGTGGGCTACCACTGGAATGAAGACTGCGACTGCTGTCAGCGGAATACCATGTGTGCTCCAGGACTTGGAGTCAAGCCTCCTGGTAAGACACAGAGAGGGGATGTACGAAGTGAAATGTCCAGGTCAGACCCACAGGATGAGGCCAGCATCATGTGGGTCGTGACTTTAAAAAGGATACTTTAGACTCTCAGACAACTGTCAACAGAAGATGCATATTTGAGTTGTCATTACTACTGCATATAATCCTCCTGGACTATTTACATTTTGAAGGCTTCTACCTCTGTACTTTAAATAGCACCTTGGATCAAGCAACTTTTGCAAGGTGTTATGTGGACAAGGCAGTAGTTGCAAGGTGTTCAGTGCATTTCTAATGTTTGCTGAGGTGTCTGACTGTGACTCACTAGGTCATGCATTGCTCCAGTATTCAGAAAAGCACTTTGGGGATTGTTCCTGAGGTTAGATTTGCAATCTGTTTTGTCCAGTGACTTTGCTTTGTCATTTTAAAATGTTATAAGGAAGTCAAAAGTGATTAAGACCTTTCAGGTAGTGCACATATTCTGTTTTAGCATGTCTTCTGTTTCAGTGATTAGTAATGCGACAATTTATTACAGACATTTAATCTACCCTAAAGTCTGGTTGAAAACAAAGTGCAAGTATTTTGTGGATGGAAAGTAGATAGTCAAGTTCAGAGTTGTAGTGAACACTGGGAACAGCTGCACATAAGGAACCCCAAAAAAGCAGCACATAATAAAGTAATGGAGGAAGAAATGCTGCATGGGCCGATTTTTTCAGCTGAATTCTATAGTCTCCATGAGATGTGTGTCCTCTGTCCCCTGAGTGAGATCAAGCATAGCCCGTGGTCTGCTGGCATGACCAGATCACACCCCTCTGCAACACCAAGACTGCTTTTTATGGAGATGTCTTGGTACCAGGTACCTTCAGTAAGGTTTTTTTGCTGTTTTTTTCTCCAGCCTAGCAAATCCTGATACAGCATTTTGTTTACTGTGGCTTCCTAGAAGTGACAACACCAGTCAGTGTCACTGTGGCAAAGCATCAACATGAGGGAATTAATAGAAGGGGAAGGATGTAACAGCTGTGTGTTATTTTACAATAACTGCAAATGGTTCCTGGTCATTTCACATTTTTATCATGTAGAGAAGTGCTCAGGTGAGACTAGGATCCTTTTTGCTGCTTACATATGACTGTCGTTGCTGCTCGAATGTAATCTAAGATCCTTCTCTCTTCAAGAATGCTTTCATGAGGATTGTGGGGGGAGAGTGGAGCAGGAGGATGGGGATCATAGTCACCTTCCTCTTGCTTGAAAGGAGCCCACAGAAACGCAGCTGTGAAGTTTTTCTTTCTTTACTCTACACAGTGCAACAAGACAAGGATACAACGTGTATACCATGCCCCAGAGGCTACTTCTCGAAGGTCTCTTCATCCACTGATGAGTGTAAATCCTGGACCAAGTAAGTCCCTCTGTCTTGTAAAAGGACCACTCCAGACAGAAGGCAGGGAGAAGCTTGGCCATTTCTCAGTGAGGTGTTCCAGGCTGCCTGCAGAGTGCAGCAGTGAAGGTATTCTCATGCTGAAGCTTGAATTCACCTCAGGGGAGAGCAAGAGAGAGCAATAACAACAACAGAACTGCTGAGCTGGCACAGCCAAAAATAATGAAAGCACCCAAGGTTCTTAAGGGTTGTGCCATACAATAGAAGGTACTTCTGTGCACAAGTGTAGGAGCCATGACAAGCTTCCTCTAGAGAACTTAGCCTCTTTGTCTTTCTATTTCAGCTGTACAGCTTTAGGAATGAAGGAAATCATGCCTGGGACTGACAAGTCCGATGCAGTTTGCGCAGAGTGGAAGAGGCCCAGGCCATCAGAAGATGGTATGTGTCTTTGTGCAGATAGTTTGAAAGTAGTGGGAAGGAGGAGGGATAACTAGGGGTTTTGAATCCGTTCCCATTGTAGGTGACTCTGGGGAGAGCAGCTGTAGACCAAGACAGTGCTCTTGGAAAATCCCACCTTTAAAAATTACATTGAGACTCTAGAGCCTATGTCCCTTAGTAAGCTGAGTTTTACACCTCCCACTAAAACTGCATGGCAAGCAATATTGCTGTTAAACCCATGACTGCAATCGCATTTATAGTTTGTTCATTTTTTCAGCCTTCTGATTTCCATACACACAGTATAAAGACTAGCAGCTGCTCTCCATGCTTATTTTATAGCAATGAATACAGTCTCAGCTGAAGCCCTCTCAGTTACCCCTTCTTGCATACTGCCCATTTCCTTCTCCAGTGTGGATATGGTACCAGGGAGGCTGCTTGCCTGGCATGCAGTGATCCAGCATAACCTGAGATAAAGGGCAGATTTTTTCAGCTGAATTCTATAGTCTCCATGAGATGTGTGTCCTCTGTCCCCTGAGTGAGATCAAGCATAGCCCGTGGTCTGCTGGCATGACCAGATCACACCCCTCTGCAACACCAAGACTGCTTTTTATGGAGATGTCTTGGTACCAGGTACCTTCAGTAAGGCTGCTTGTCACAGAACTGCATGAGTGCTAGAGCCATTTATCGGAACTAAAAATCAAGCAGTAAGGAAGAAAAACCCTCTCCTGTAGAAAAGCAGATAAAATGAGCAAGGATTTTCATACTGCTGAGTACAAGCTGCATGTTGATGGCACTATCTTTTTTACATCCTGCAGGAACAAGCAAGATCTTATACGTGTTGATTGTCATCTTGGTTTTCGTGACACTAGTTGGCATTGTCATCTTCATCGTGTACTACAAGAATAAGGGAAAAAAGCTGACAGGTATGTGACAGCTAATGATGTTCATGAATATGACAACCGCATGGCTCTCTGTGCACTCTGATTTCATGGGTAACCACTAGGTTAAGAAGCTCAGGAGTTATACTGGAAGTTCTGTGCTATGTCCATGTCTGTCCATATGGACGTGCTTTACCTAGCACAAAGCCAAGCTTCAAATTCATTTCCTCTTGGCAGTCAGAGTTACATATTACATATTACGCTTACCCATGGGGTGACCACCCTCAGGGCAGACATGTCTGTGATGTGGAAGAGGGAGGGCTGGTTCTGGAGTCTTTCGTAGCAGCATGACTGCTCTACATCATATGGCACAGCAGACCCCTTGGCCAGAGAGAAGCAGGGACAGACAGGGGCTTTCACCATCACCTGCCTTCTTCTTCTCACTTTCTCTACTACTGCAAAACCTACGTCTGGAGAGGTTAAAATATGGGTTTCAAGACAAAGGCCTGATGTATATTTGAGAACATGATGGAGGCAATGTTTTTAGATAAAAGTCGAAGTTCTGACAAGGTATGGAAGCAATACTAGAAGGCAATAGTAAAAGTAGAAAAATAGAAAAATTCTAGCAAAGGCATACTGGATAACAGTGGGGTACTGAGAATATTATTAATAGAATGGAACTACCTCAAACAGTTACTCAACTCTGTGTTAAGCCATAGGTCTCCTTAGTTAAGGACACGCCTGTATTGTTCTGGTTTTATTCTCTCCCCCTAAACATGGAAAGCTTTTCCTATAATCTCCTTTCCCAAGTGCTAGCAGTTTATGAAATGTTTTGGAAGCAGCGGAAGGGAAGACAGAAATCACTTCTTGTAAAGTATGTTTCAACTTGTTTTAGAAATAGGCTGCCTCTGCCACACTAACATGGATTGTGCTAAATCTGGTATTTCTGGGATGGGCTGGAGGAAATGGTGACTCTCCTTGCAAACCAAATACTTATGATGCAGAGCATGTTCAGGGCCAAGGCCATGTCTTTGACATTTCTGTTGCCCTGCTGTTCTGCAGTGACAGTCCTTCGTTGCATTTGCATGGTGAACCCTGCTAACCCAAGCCTGGGAGAATTGCAGGCTCAGGAAGAAGCTCTGCCTGCTTGGGGGGCAGTGCTGCTGGTAAATGTGCTGACTCAACATCAGAGGAACAAAGTCACGGCTGGGAACTGGCAGTGGCTGCATAGCTGATCTGTGTTCAGACATACAAAACTGGCACAAGCTTCAAATTTATGTGAGACCTGAGCCCTACAAAGTCTCCTGAATATATAAACAGAAAACAAGAATTGCTAACTCTGTTAAGTGGCAGTTGTTGCCATAAAGCATGTTGTTCTTAAAGCTTTTCCTTAGAAGATAATCCAAGGGAATTGGAATGAATTTCTCCATTAAGCATACCCTGATTAAGTAGAATATGCTGTATTTGAGCCTGCCGTCCCATGGTTTCAGTGGCTTGCCCTCTTCTCTCCAGGCTTGTCACTCCTGTCTGGGAAGGGCCTTTGGGCCATCCATGTGACTTCTCTTGAAATAGACCGTTCGGCTGCGAGCAGGTCGTTGTTGGGCCAGTCATAGCTTGGTGTGACATATGACCAGGAAAGAAACCCCATTTGATGTGGAACACAGTTTAACCGTAGTCTATTTTAGGAGCTTGGAAACATTTGTTCCACAGAAATATGTCCCTATTCCAGTTACAATGAATCCTCAGCTAGACCGATGCTGGGACACTTGAACAGTCAGTAAAAACAGACTTGCTGGTTTTATTTAATATGATACTGTGGACTGTGAATGACTGTGGGTGTTTAGGTCTGTGGTTAACTTCAGTGCCTG